>NC_057804.1:472129307-472185124 GCF_018294505.1 Triticum aestivum
CAAGCCCCTCCGCCTCGCCGGCCGCGCGAGTCGATCGTCCACCAGCACTCGCCGCGCTCGCTCAGCCCCGCGCGCTCATCCACCAGCGCTCGCCGCGTCCCTCGGCCCCGCGCGTTCGCTCGCGCCCGGCCCCGACTCACTGCTGCATGGGCATAGCTAGCTGGCATGCACGGGCTGGCTGGCTAGCTAGCTAGCAGTTGTGCACACACGGGCGCGCCTAGTAGCTAGCTAGTTAGCTTGCTAGAGCCCAGCTGCTTCTGCTGCACTCGCGCACGACGAAGCCACGTCGGCGTAGCGAGGCGAGGGACGTGGGGAACGGGCCGGAGAAGCGATTCCCGGCGACCTGCGTGGCGAGGGGGGGAGGCGGAGGGACGACGGCGCCTGCACGGCGAGCGGGGAGTCGAAGGGACGGTGGCGGCCTGCGCTGGGAACGGGGAGGCGGAGGGACGGCGACGTGCGGCGGCGGCCAGGTGAGCGGGATGTGCGGTCGTCACTGATTTGTTGGCCAGAGAGCGGACGAAGCCGACATGAGCAACCACCGAGAGCGTCCGCTTGTGTCCGCATAGACTTATTTCTCACCCAACTTTGCTTCAGGTTTGGGATCGGGCCGGGTCAAAACAGACATATGCGGACAACTTTGTCTGTGCGCTGAAGTTGGACTGACCAGAAGTGTACGCCTTCTCCAAAACGCTGGCTACAGGTTAGCATGCAAAAACAATTCGTGCGGCGGAGGCAGCTGACGCATCGGCTCGTCACGAGAAGCCATCGCGATCCAAAAGCAAAAGCCGCGCCAACCCGTACGTCGCGTGCCGGCGGCCGGTCTCGGTCGGCCAGGTGCTGGAAAGTTGTGGGCGAGGATATTCCATGGGGCCATCTGCATCATCGCGCCAACAACGGCTTTAGCACGCCACAACAGCGCACGGGTGATCTTTAATCGGCTCATCGCGACGCACGGAACCGTTATTAATCCTGCTTTTTGCCCGGTTACACCATGGTTCATCATGCGATCCCGCTCGCGGTGTGATTGTCGTCCCTTCTATCGCTAGCTGCGGTGGTTTGTTTTGTTCCTGTGACCCGACAATCGGCAAAGGGGCCGTCACAAGACGGTGCGCCACGCACAGCACACACCTCAAATCATTTTAGGTACACGTGGACCCATCTGGGTTGTTGGACAAAGATATCAACCTGCTTGCTGAATCGCATATGAGTTGGTTGTTTTCCATTTCAAACTCATCGTTTTATTGATGTCTTGTAATATATCTAGGTGGCACGACAACAAAATAGTTTGGCCTGACAATGTAAGGACCTGCAATTTGAGTGCAAGTTTGCGGCCGATTTGTGGAAATTATTAAATATGGTGGATAGGGTCGGTGAGGCTATTCTGGAGCATTTGTTGTGCTTAAAAGACCATGACATTCATATTCTGGGCTTGCCAAAGTTGAGAGAAGTAGGGGCAATTGCAGTGTGTTACTTGTGGTACAAAAGACGAAAATCACTCATGGGGAACCTACACAAAGCGCTGCTCAAATAAACCTGGCTATGAGAGCATTGTGGGCGGACTATATTATTTCATGTGCACCCAAAGCCAAGTAGAAGTCGGCGGTATGGATGAAGCCTAGAACTGGATATGTCAAAGTGAATGTTGATGCTACATATGATATGGACACACTACAGGGTTCGGTTGGCGTTGTTCTTAGGGACCACGATGGCCGGTTCATATCTGCTGCAAACGAAAAAATTGCCATGTGTTTTGATTCATTTATAGCTGAGGCAACTGCAATTCGGTATGGCATGAATCTTGCTTGAACAGTAGGATGCAGTAAGATCGAGATGAACTCCGACAACACTGAGGTCATCGAAGTCAGGGGCGGAGCCAGAAAATTAAGTCAATGGGTTCATTCATTGACTTCTTTGAGAATTTAGTGTGAATTAAGTAAGTGTAACGTCCAATTTCACACTATCATATAATGAGAGTATAGCACTAAAAGACAACATAAAAGCGAAAAATATGTTATCACATGTATATAAACAAAAATAGTGCATGACATATCGGTTGGATCAAATTATATACCAGGAAGTACTATGCAGATGATAGTTGCATGAGAGCATCTCCAACAGCCGCGCTTCGCGCCGCACGCTAAAAACTAGTATGCCGCGCGCGCTTCGACTGGTTTAGCGCGGCTGCCAGCGCTGGCTCCAACAGCCGCGCTAAAATGCAGCGCGCACGCGACTTGCCGGGCATTGCATATATGGCATTTTGGACACAAAATGAGTTTGAAACATTCAAAATGCAATGAACATGACATATAAAATTTCACACAAACAAGTTGATGAATAAAAGTTCATGCCCACAAGTTCAAAATCATGCCCACAAGTTCATCAACCAAGTTTAAAATGCAAACCAAGTTCAGGACACAAATGAAAGACACATCAATCCTCTTCCTCGTCTTCGTCCTCATCTTCCGAAGACGATTCTTCCGCCTCCGAAGATGAATCTTCCTCCCTCTCCTCATCACGCACCGCACCATGTGAAGCTCCGACGGTGTTGGCAAGATCTTCAACAGCATCTTCATGGGAATGTGTGTGAGGAGGCACATCGAAAGACATTCCGCCCATGGCGGCCGGATGTGCACCCATGCCTCCCATGAGAGAAGCAAAACTCATGCCTCCCATGGCGGCCATAGCGTCGGGGGGTGCTCCAAAGCCAGCCATGCCTCCCATGGCGGCCGGAGGTGCACCCATGCCTTCCATGGCACCTAAACCGCTCATGGTACCTCCGAAGCCACCCATGCCACATATGGCGCCAAGGCCAGCGCCACCCATGCCGCCAATGCCACCGCCAATGCCACCGCCACCCATGCCGCCAAGGCCACCGCCACCCATTGCGTGAATCATGGCTCTTTTTTGGATCAACACTTCTTCACGGGCAAGATTGACATACTCCTTTTGCGCCTCATTGAGGTTAGATGTGTCCAAGAAGAACAAGTGCTTCTCCCATTCCAACAATCTAGTTCGCTCCTCATTGCTCACCTTCCTCTCCTCCAAAGCCACCTTCCTCTCCTCGGCCGCCACCCTCCTTTCCTCGGCCGCAGCATCTTGGTTCCTTGCCATTTTCCTCACCTCGTTGGCTTCTTTTCTTGCCTTCACAATAGCTTCCATAGCATTTTTGAGCTCATCATCTCCTTTCCCCTTCTTCTTTTCGGTTTTGTCTTTCTTGCACCCATCCGGTCGTTTTGGCTTCGAGTATGAAACCGAGTTGGGTGTGGGGCTTCTCTTGCCGTCATCACTTGATGCATCCTCCTCCTCCTCCTCCTCCTCATCATTCAACTCAATTGTTCGCTTGCGTTTGTTGCTCAAATGCAAATCATCCAAATCTTCACGCTTCTTCCATTTCTCATCATCCTTCAACAATTTGTAGAAATGAGGCAAGGTAAATACCCTTCCTTTCTTGATCTTCCCCTTCTTGGTTTTCCTCTCCTCTTCTTTGAACAAGTTTTGTGCAGTGTTGTACTACAAGAAAAACAAAACAAGTTAGCACTTCGGACACCAAAAACAAGTATGATGAACATGTATGAAATGCCACTTACTCTATCGTCCTCATTTGTGCCACTTGGGTTCAACTTGTCAACCGCCTTTTGTGCGGCCGCCCACTTTTGACAATCCGAGTTGATTGTCGACCACCGGGGCCGAACTGATCTCTCGGAGCGGTCAATTCCACTCACGTTGTGAGCATCAAAGTGTTCTTTCATCAGCCCCCAATAAGCATCTCTACTTTGATCACCTCCAACGGATGGATCCCTCGACACTTGCAACCAAGTATTGCATAGTAAGATGTCATCTTTGTTAGTGTAATTGCCCGCTCTTCCTTTCGGCACGTCGACAATGCCCTCACCCTCCTCGTCCACCTCGAACTCATGGTCTTCGAAATGGATGTCATTGGTTTGAGACCAATGCGAATTGTTGGAGCCAACACCCATAGTTGACATGTATGCATCATCGCTGAGACTACAAAGTTTTTTGAACAATGCAAATAAGCTATCTATATGATGCATTGAAAAAATAACAAGAAAATAAAAGTTGGATTTTTTTTACCTTGGCAGCATTTCGTCAAACACGTGGTGCGCGTCGGCGGCCGGCTCAACGAGTGAGCTCGCCGGTGCTTCGGTAGCCGCCGCGCCCGTCAAACGCCCTGCAAACTTCTTTCCCCTCGCCTTCGAGCTCCCGGATCCGTCTGCCGCCTTGTTCTTCTTCGCGGATGTCTTGCCCTTCTTCGGCCGCGCCGCATTGGGGAGCTTTGAGGGTGCGGCGGCGGCACGGGACGGTGCCGGCGCGACGCCACCCGTCGCCGTGGTCATCCGCGGCGGCAAGAAGAGGCTGCGCGCGAGGCCGATGCTCGGCGGAGCTTCGGCGGTGGCGACGCCAACGCTCCTCATGCTAGGGTTTCCGGCGGCGGCGGCAGCGGGGGAGGGGTCGCGGCTGTACAATGGGGTGAGCGGGGTGCCGGCGCGTGCGTCCATGGGTGCAGTTCGTCGACGCCGGCGCGCGCGGGGCGTAGGAGGCGGAGAGGAGAGAGTGCGGCGCGAGCGCTCGACTGTGCCGCGCGCGAAAGCGGGCGCCCCAAATACACCGCACGAGATAGCGTATCCGACCGCGCGCCCAACTACTTATAGCGCGCGCGCGGTTATTGCGCGCCCGCTGGAGCCACCCGCCGTGTTGCGCGCTAGCTAAAATGGCCTAATTTGCGGCGCGGCGCTTGTTTAGCGCGGCTGTTGGAGATGCTCTGAACGATACCAGCACGATGCAATATCCAACAGACTCCCTCAACTTGGCCTGATACATGAAAGACTCAGATGCAACTTCGGGAAAATATCATGCAAATTATGTCGTCTGCATAGCAGCGCCCATTATAAATTACTTGTTTACATATTGCAGATAACTTGAGGTTTGGCTTCTCTCTTCAAAAAATACGGGAAAAAGTTACATATTAGTTTGACAAGTTTATAATATCATCAATTGAAAGAAGCATGTAAAAGCACTCACATTTCAGAGCCTCTCCTTTCAACCATTCAAGGCGTTTAGTGCCAATTTATCACTCAAAGCTTGTGCAATTCAAAAATCTCTTTCAGTCAGCCAGATAGTAAGGCAGATCTAATTTTTTTTTCTCCGTATAGACGGCCTCTGCGCTGTCCTGCGCGTGACGGGCCAACTGGACCCACCTGTCGGTGTCCTCGGCCCCCTCCGGGTTGGTCCGGGAGCGACAATCGAGGGTGCGGCCACAACACGTGTGTGGGACTGTTTCATCGGCCCCACGCAGGTATGCGCACCGACAAGCCAGCCAGACTCGCGTGTCGCCGTCTTTGGCCCCTGCCAGGCTGGTTCAGCCGCGCCAGCTGGAGTGCATTGCGGTCGCAGCGATGGCTCATGCATGGGGCATGTTTTGATATGAGCCGCTACCAGCTAACAAACTCGTGTCGTATCGATGTGTACATGAACCTATAGGCTCGCGTTCTTTCCGCTAGGCTTAATAACTTGTTGGGCTCCCAAGAGCGTGATTTTGTCGCGAGTAGCAATTTTTTTTCCTCACAATGAAATCAAGGTATTAATCCATGGGGGTACAAGGTTCTTACACAAATGATGAGTTGTGCAAAAGAAATAAAACTTCACTTGTGCTCCCAAGAACACAAAGAAGGGTGTCAACCTTACTAGGTTTGCTACTTGTACAAGATATTAGAAAATAATGCACTAGATATTTTGTTTTCATATTTTCAGAATAAATGACAACTAAGAATAGAAGTGCAAGTAAAAGTTGATGGAAGTGTTTTCTTATGCTAAAAATTGAACTGGTGCTCACAGGTTTACCAAGCGTAACTCTCCATAAGATAAAAGTGGGGTGGGTAGCATAGTCATATGAAAAAGGAAATATGAAATATTTTATGTTCATGCTAGATTGCGTGTAATGTGTTGATCTTATATAGGTAGTACGTCCGCAATTGTATAGATAGAGACCTCACAACATATATAACTTAATAATCTGCTCTTCAACGAGATTCTCTCTGCATCGTCGAAGTATTAAGTATAAAATTGACAACTTTCTTAAGAAATATGATATAATTTTATTTGCATGATTTCTTTAGAGGCCACATACAAACATTTATCTCTAGTGGCAATAATATAATGCAATCCTTTTTCATTTACTGCCACCATGTAAAAGGATCGATATAGTTGACTAGGGGGGGGGGAGTGAATAGGCAACTAACAATTTTAGCTTTTCTTTACCAAATTAAACTTTGCATCAAAGTAGGTTGTCTAGATATGCAACTAGGTGAGCAACCTATATGATTCAACAACAATAAGCACACAAGCAAGCAAAGGATATAACACAATATAGCTTGCACAAGTAAAGGTGAGAGATAACCAAAAGTGGAACCGATGGAGACGAGGATGTGTTATCGAAATTCCTTCCCTTTGAGGGGAAGTACGTCTTTGTTGGAGCGGCGTGGAGGCACAATGCTCCCCAAGAATCCACTAGGGCCACCGTATTCTCCTCACGCCCTCACACAATGTGAGATGCCGTGATTTCACTATTAGTGCCCTTGGAGGCGGCGACCGAACCTTTAGAAACAAGGTTGGGGAAATCTCCACAACTCAATTGGAGGTTCCCAATGACACCACGAAGCTTCACCATAATGGACTATGGCTCCGCGGTGACCTCAACCATCTAGGATGCTCAAACACCCAAGAGTAACAAGATCCGCAAGGGATTAGTGGGGGAATCAAATTTCTCTTGGTGGAAGTGTAGATCGAGGCCTTCTCAACCAATCCCTAGAGAATCGACAAGTTTGATTGGCTAGGGAGAGAGATCGGGCGAAAATGGAGCTTAGAGCATCAATGGAGCTTGGGGATGGAAGAGGTAAGTCAACTTGAGAAGAAGACCTCCTTTTATAAGGGGGAAACAATCCAACCGTTACCCCCCATTCAGCCCCGCAAAGAGCGGTACTACCGCTGGGGGCAGCAGTACTACTGCTGGGATCAACGGTACTATCGCTCCCCTTCGCGGTACTGCCGTGCAGACTGGGAAGGCCAGAGGCGGAGCAGGATCTGGACCCAGGGCGGTACTAGCAGCGGTGGTAGGGGCGGTACTACCGCTTGCGAGCGGAACTACCGCCTCTATTGCCGCTGCCAGTGCTACAAAACCCGACACGAGAGGCGACACCCTCGAGTCGAGGCAGTAGGAGCTTAGAACAGCAGCGGTACTACGACTAAGAGCCCCCAGGCGGTACTACCGCTGAGTAGCGATACTGCCGCCTGTGGCTCTTGAGCGGTACTACCGCTGGAGTCCGCGGTACTACTGCTGGGACCAGATTTCCGAGGAAGCAAGGAGGGATCCTCCATCGAAGCGGGAAGGCTCTGTGGGTGCAAAGGGGATGTGTACGTGTTGATTCCACCCTAGCCTTACCAATGCGGACCCCCTCTTGATAGTACGGTGACTCCTACGAAACAAGTCCACCAAAACTAAAACGAAAGAGCTACACCGTCTTCGCTTAAAACTCCGAGGGGAAGGAATCGTCTCGTGCCAAAGGATGAATCTCTGAAATACTCAATGCACACGATTAGTCCGCAAAAGCGTTGTCATCAATCACCAAAACTACATAGAGAGAGACATGCCTTAACAATCTCCCCCTTTTTGGTGGATTGATGCCAACCCGGGATTTGCACAAAGGTAGGACATGAAAGAAAAACGAATCCCAGAACTACAAAATATAGACGGGCTCCCCCTGAATGTGTGCACCTAATTAGATGTGCCTTTGGAATGCAAGGCACACACATTAGGATCAACAATCCCCCTATATTTTATAGTCCGACAACATTAGCAACAAGTAAAGGTACATATAGCTTGGATGCAGTAGGGTAGGTGTGAGCAAGGTATATAATAGGATGAGCATGCAACTCACATACTACCAAAGTACTTGACAAACATAGAAAATAAGGGATAAGGTAGCATATGTCTCACACCATATGAAAGGGTACCAGGTCTCACAAGCACAAACCAAACCAAGGCAAAAGACTAGAAAAGAGTTTACGAGAAAGAAAGACAAGGCAAACAAGCCACACAAACACACGCTCGCAACTCGACAACGACAAATCCCTAGACTCTCCCCCCCTTGGCATCGAGACACCAAAAAGGCAAAGAGCGCTGCTACAGCTCCAGGTGATAGCAAACTCAGGATCTCTAGCATCACATCCTAGCGGGATCATCTGCACCGCCGTTATCGGTAGGAAACTGCTCGGTGTCTGAATTGGTCCATGGGCAGTGCCGCTGAACCCACTCCTCCTCATCGATGATCTTTCCCTTAGATCCGCTGGCAACAGTTGCACCCAACTAACGCATGAGCTCCTTGCGACAGCTCCTGGCCTTCTTCTCAGAAACATGAGCCATATATTGTCCATGAGACTCCATGCAAAAGAGTTTCTTCATCTTGCGCTTGATCTTCTTTGCCCATGAGGGCTCCAGTCCAGAGGGCTCATAATCCGCATCATCGTCAGCATCAGCCTCACCCTCTGTCTCCATGTCAGCAGCTCCAGATGGAATTCCAGACCTAGGAGCCGGGGTGCCCTAGTTCTCCTTCTTCCTCAGACGCTTGATCTCATGAGAGACTAACTCTCCAGTCTCCAGCGCAACATTAGGATAAACGCGCGCCCAAGCCTTCTCAATTAGCAACATGATAAACAGACCATAGATAGGGCACTTGCACTCAGAGATGGCTGAGACTAGTTCAGACCACATGACATGAGAGATATCCAAGGATTCCCCAGTGTTTTCTTCCTTCTCATGCTGGCAGAAGAGAAGCATGTCCACGAGAAATGAGTGAACCACATATCCAAGTTCCCAATACGAGGGAAGAGAGTCTCTTGGAAGATGCGATGAAGGATGTCCAGAAAGGTAGGAAACTCATAGGTCTCCTTATGAGTCACGGGGTAAATCTTCAAAGTACAGTAGGGCCAGAGAGATTGCTTGTGAGTGGAAGTTGCATTGCGGTGAGGGCGAAAGCCAACTGGGTTCTCATGTCCTTGATCTTCAACCCCAAGTAACTCCATGAAGGCCTTCCACTTGACAGAATGCAACTTGCCATTTGTCATCCAAGTCAGAGTCCTTTCCTCATCTGTTCCAAGATGGACCATGACATAAAACTGAGTCACCAAATATGCATCAAAGTCCTTGTTGAACTGGATGATCCTAAGGATGTTCAGCTGAGAACACATCTGTAGGGCTTCGCCAAAGTAAGCAGGATCCTTCTCCATAACTTCAATGTCGATGGAGCGAACATCAACATAGAGATTCTTCTTTGATTTGATCACATCAAAGTAGATGGCAAACTGAAAGCGGTTCCAGAACGGGCGGTTGACCAAAGTCGGTTCTTGATCTTCCGCATAGGGGTTGCGGCGCGCCTTTCCCAGAACTCCTTGGCATTCATCTCTATCACAGTCTTGCCCCTAGGCTTTGGCTTGTTTGCAATTGTCTTCTTGTGCTAAGAAGGAGGGTGGATACTTGAGGAGGCAGCCGCTGTCTCAGAGGTGCGATAACGCTTTGAGGTTGAACGCCTGGGGTTGGCATGACAGACGTGCTGCTCAGAAGGGCCATCACCTGAACCAAACACACGGACAAAAGAAACAACACGAAAGAAAGAGCATAAGCCACCAAAAAAACCAACATGGATCGAAATTTGGTACAAGTATGATGGAAGTGTTGGGGAACATAGTAATTTCAAAATTTTCCTACGCACACGCAAGATCATGGCAATGCATAGCAATGAGAGGGGAGAGTGTTGTCCATGTACCCTCGTAGACTGAAAGCGGAAGCGTTAGCACAACGCGGTTGATGTAGTCATACGTCTTCACGATCCGACCAATTAAGTACCGAACGTACGACACCTCCGAGTTCAGCACACGTTCAGCTCGATGACGTCCCACGAACTCCAATCCAGCAGAGCTTTGCGGGAGAGTTTCGTCAGCACGACGGCGTGATGACGGTGTTGATGATGCTACTGACGCAGGGCTTCACCTAAGCACCGCTATGATATTACCGAGGTGGAATATGGTGGAGGGGGGAACCTCACACAGCTAATAGATCAAATATCAATTGTTGTGTATATGGGGTGCCCCCTCCCCCGTATATAAAGGAGTGGAGGAGGGGAGGTCCGGCCCTCTCTTGCGCGCCCAAGGGGGGAGTCCTACTCCCGGTGGGAGTAGGATTCCCCCTTCCCAAGTTGGAGTAGGAGAGGGAAGGGAAGGAGGAGTAGGAGATAAGGAAAGGGGGGCCGCACCCCCCAAACCTATTCCTATTCGGCCTCCTGCCCAAAGGGGGGCGCACCAGCCCCTTTGTGGGCTGGTGTGCTTCCTTCTTATGACCCATAAGGCCCATAACTTCTCCCCGACGAATTCCCGTAACTCTCCGGTACTCCGATAAATACCCGAATCACTCGGAACCTTTCAAATGTCCGAATATAGTCGTCCAATATATCGATCTTTACGTCTCGACCATTTCGAGACTCCTCGTCATGTCCCCAGTCTCATCCGGGACTCTGAACTACCTTCGGTACATCCAAACACATAACTCATAATATAAATCGTCACCGAACATTAAGCGTGCAGACCCTACGGGTTTGAGAACTATGTAGACATGACCGAGACGCGTCTCCGGTCAATAACAAATAGCGGAACCTGGATGCTCATATTGGCTCCCACATATTCTACGAAGATCTTTATCGGTCAAACCGCATAACAACATACGTCGTGGCCTTTGTCATCGGTATGTTACTTGCCCGAGATTCGATCGTCGGTATCTCAATACCTAGTTCAATCTCGTTACCGGCAAGTCTCTTTACTCGTTATGTAATGCATCGTCCTGCAACTAACTCATTAGTCACATTGCTTGCAAGGCTTATAGTGATATGCATTACTGAGAGGGCCCAGAGATACCTCTCCGACAATCGGAGTGACATATCCTAATCTCGAAATACGCCAACTCAACAAGTACCTTCGGAGATACCTGTAGAACACCTTTATAATCACCCAATTACGTTGTGACGTTTGGTAGCACACAAAGTGTTCCTCCAGTAAACAGGAGTTGCATAATCTCATAGTCATAGGAACATGTATAAGTCATGAAGAAAGCAATAGCAACATACTAAATGATCAAGTGCTAAGCTAACGGAATGGGTCAATTCAATCACATCATTCTCCTAATGATGTGATCCCGTTAATCAAATGACAACTCATGTCTATGGTTAGGAAACTTAACCATCTTTGATTCAACGAGCTAGTTAAGTAGAGGCATACTAGTGACACTTTGTTTGTCTATGTATTCACACATGCACTAAGTTTCCGGTTAATACAATTCTAGCATGAATAATAAACATTTATCATGAAATAAGGAAATAAATAATAACTTTATTATTGCCTCTAGGGCATATTTCCTTCAGGAAGTGGGCATCCAGCGGTAGTACCGCGATCAGGAAGCGGCAGTACCGCCCGAGCGGTAGTACCGCTCCGGGGGAGCGGTAGTACCACTCCAGGCGGGGGAACTGCGGTTCCCTACTACCATGGACAAATCCGGAACTACCGGGATGCCAAATTCAAAAATAATCCTACCAAATACCAATCCAAACAGTCTAGACGCCTTCTCCATCCTACTTAAGCCTTGATTTAGCCAAAAATTGAGAAATACGACAACTATTGTCCCTAAGGACTAGATCTGAAACCTAGGCATAGAGAGAATGGGAATGGGGGCAATCCCGGCATCCATGGCAAGAGGACAGGGTGGGACGGCTCGGAGACGGCGGCCTGCCGGAGCCCTCCTGCGGCGAGTCGGCGCTGGCGAAATGAAGAGGATGAGTGGGTTGTGCGAATGGGTATGGGGGAGAAAGAAAACTCCCCTGCCCCGACATAACCCCAAGGCCCGCCCTGCAGCGGTAGTACCGCTAGGGTGGGCGGTAGTACCGCTTGCTGACCATCAACGGTAGTACCGCTAAACCATGAACTCAAGGACTAGACACAAAAGGACTTAGCTCAAGAAGGAGAAAGAACTGATGAGAAGAGAGAGAAAACACATAGGCAGAAAAACACCAATGAGAAGACAAGAAACACACTCCTCTCCAAGCGAGGGCGGTGGCCGATGCCACCTATGTTTGAGTCAAGAGGTATGGCACCGTGGAGATTTTAACCTTGGGCCCATGACCAAAACTCATCTTTGAAGCACAAGCACTATAAAAAATGGCTAATGCGAAAGACTTGATCAATTTATGCATAATGGGGGGAGGGAGAGTTCATTGAGAGAACAACACTCCTCCTATGTCCATGCCTACACCTAAACAAGACATCATGATGAGTATGGTGGGGTGTGCAAAGGTTCAAGCCACATTGCTCGAATCAATGATATTTAGCTCATGCCTTAACTCGCGAAATCTTGCTTCATCCAAGGGCTTCATGAAGATATCTACAAGGTTATCATGGGTGTTGACATAGTTGGGCTCGATCTCCCCCCGCCTAATGTGATCTTGGTTGAAATGATATCGAATCTCAATATGCTTCGTCTTGAAGTGTTGCACCGGGTTGAGAGAAATCTTAATGACACTTTCATTGTCGCACCAAAGAGGCACTTTGTCACAAATGACACCGTAATCCTTTAAAGTTTGCCTCATCCATAGAAGTTGTGCACAACAACTACTGGCGACTACATACTCCGCTTTGGTGGACGATAGAGACACACAACTTTGCTTCTTAGAAGACCAACTCATCAAAGAGCAACCAAGGAGTTGGCACCCTTTGGAAGTTGACTTCCTATACACTTTGTCTCCCGCCCAATCGGAGTCCGAATAGCCCAGAAGGTTGAAGTTTGCTCCTCTTGGGTAGCATAAGCCAAAGTTTGGGGTATGAGCCAAATATCGGAAGATTCACTTGACCGCCACATAGTGGCTTTCCTTAGGTGCGGCTTGAAACCGTGCACAAATTCCCACATCAACACGATATCTGGTCTAGATGCACAAAGGTAAAGCAAGGAGCCAATCATGGAGCGATATACCTTTTGATCCACCGATTTACCATTGGGATCTATGCCAAGGCATTTAACGGGCATTGGAGTGGAAGCCAACTTGACATCACTTAGCTTGAATCTCTTGAGCATGTCTTGAGTGTATTTGGCTTGGTTGATGAAGGTTCCTTATCTTCTTTGCTTGATTTCGAACCCAAGAAAGAACTTCAACTCTCCCATCATGGACATCTTGAACTCTGAGGTCATGAGAGCGGCAAACTCCTCGTTGAAATATTTGTTAGGGGAACCAAAGATAATATCATCAACATATAGTTGGCATACAAACAACTCCCCTTTGACCTTCTTAGTAAAAAGAGTGGGGTCGATTTTCCCAATTTCAAACCCACGATCTTGTAACAACTCGGTAAGGTGCTCATACCATGCACGTGGGGCTTGTTTAAGGCCATATAGTGCCTTATCGAGTTGGTACACATGATCCGGGAAATAGGGATCCTCGAACCCCGGGGGTTGTTTAACATACACCAACTCATTAATAGGACCATTAAGAAAAGCACTCTTCACATCCATTTGTTGCAACTTAAAGTTATGATGAGAAGCATAAGCAGTCAACAAACGAATGGATTCAAGGCGAGCAACGAGAGCAAAGGTTTCACCGTAGACGATACCCTCGACTTGGGAGTAGCCTTGTGCTACCAACCGAGCCTTGTTACGAATGATAATCCCATGAGAATCTTGCTTGTTCTTGAATATCCACTTGGTTCCAATGACATTATGGTTCCCCATTGGCCTTGGCACCAATCTCCACACCTTGTTGTGATCGAAGTTATTGAGTTCTTCATGCATGGCACTAAGCCAGTCCGGATCCTCGAGCGCCTCATAGACCTTTTGGGCTTCAACACAAGAAACAAACACATGATGTTCAAAATAGTTTGCTATTTGTCTACGAGTGCTTACCCCCTTTCTTAAGCTTCCAAGCACAATCGTCAAGAGATGATCTTTGGTAGAGAGCTTGGATGCAATCTTAGCGGCACGACGCTCCAATTCCTCCTTAGGAGAGAGTTGAGGAGTGGTAAGTTGATCATCTTGAGCATCGTGTTAAGCTTGTTCTTGATCTTTAATTGCTCGGTGGCGAGAACTTGACCTTGGGCATCACTTGGTGGTTCACCACCATCTTGAGGTTGATCTTGCCCTTGGTATTGTTCATATGGTTGAGGGCCTTCACTTTGTTCTTCGGAAGCGTGTGGGTCTTGGGTTAGTGATGGTTCCACTTGAGTGGAACATTATCCTTCTCCTTCGGCCACAAGGGGTTCCTTAATGGGTAGGATATGACCAACACCCATTCCTCTTATGTCTTGGGGAGTAATTTCATCACCTACATCACAAGTACCACTTTGCTCCACTTGAGAGCCGTTATTCTCATCAAACTCCATGTTACACGTCTCCTCAATAAGTCCCGACATGGTAAGCATGAGAGTTTGTAGCATAACCAACAAATATGCCCTCATGAGCTCTAGCCTCAAATTTAGACAAACGAACACCTTTCTTGAGAATGAAACACCTACAACCGAGCACCCGGAAGTACTTGAGTTTGGGCTTGTTACCGGTAAGTATCTCATATGGAGTCTTGTTCAAGCCCTTGCGGAGATAGAGCCGATTGGATGCATGGCAAGCGGTGTTGATGGCTTTGGCCCAGAAGTTGTAGGGAGACTTGAACTCCGCCATCATGGTCCTTCCCGCGTCTGTCAACGTCCGATTCTTCCTCTTCGCTACACCATTTTGTTGAGGGGTGTATGGTGCTAAATATTGATGCTTGATCCCCTCATCACTAAGGAACTCATCCAAGGTGTAGTTCTTGAACTCGGTGCCGTTGTCACTTCTTATTGTCAAGATCTTTGCATCATGCTGACATTGAGCTTCATTTGCAAAGTCGATGACGGTTTGTTGAGTTTCACTCTTCCTCTTGAAGAAATATACCCAAGTGTATCTTAAAAAATCATCGAAAATCACCAAGAAATACTTTCTACACCCCCAAGACTATCAAAGGATGGAGGCCCAAAGAGATCCATGTGAAGGAGCTCCAAGGGTCTCTTCGAGTAGATGCTAGTCGTGGGAGGGTGAGCCTTCTCATGTAACTTTCCTTCGATACAAGCACTGCAAGCGCGATCTTTGGCAAAGGTAACATTTTTGTAGTCCACGGACATGGTCCCCCTTGAGAAGACTTTGCAAAGATCTCATATTGACATGGGCTAAACGGCGATGCCAAAGCCACCCCACATCAACTTTAGCCATTAGGCATGTCGCGGTCTTAGTGGGTCGCTCTGAAAAGTTAATCACATAAAGACCATTCTCGACATGCCCAACAAAGGCTACTTTAAGAGTCTTGCTCCACAAGAGGGCCACGGTATCAATATCAAAGAATGTGGCAAAGCCCATGAGTGCAAGTTGACGAACGGAAAGTAAATTGTATGCAAGGGACTCAACAAGCATGACTTTCTCGATCGTGGGATCATGAGAATGACAACCTTGCCAAGACCCAATACCTTGGAAGACGAGGCATCACCCCACTCGACATTGGTGGGCATAGATGGAATCTTGTGCACGTCCACCACCAAGTCCTTGCTTCTGATCATATGATTTGGTGCTCCACTATCGAGCAACCATGATCCCCCACCAGAAGCAAACACCTACAAGAGATCAATGCTTGGTTTTAGGTACCCATTTTGTAATGGTTCCTTTGATGTTAGTAACAAGGTAGGAACCCAAATAGACCATTCAATGCACTCATAAGGAGAACCAAACAATTTAGCATAAACATGCCCATCACTAGCACGGCATAACACATAAGAAGGGTTAAATTCGCCGGCTTCATTGGAAGGTGTTGGGGATATAATTATGAGGTATGACCCGCCCAGGAGACCAGGTTATACCTGTGAAGATTCTTAATATGAAGCCCACGTGGATGTTAAAGATGGTGGTTCACAAGCAAGGGCCCAAGGCCCAAAGGCGACTTAAGGCCCGTAGGGGTAAACCGCCATATATGTAAACACTTGTATTGTAAGATATGTAAAGATAGTCACCGAGCTGGACACGTTATCTATGAGCTGGCCGGGACTCCGTGAGCCGCTGGGCGTCAACCTATGTATATAAAGGGACGACCCGGCGGCGGTTCAGGATAGGAAACAACAGATCGAAAGGTCAAGCGGATTCGCTCCCTAGTAATTGAGACATAAGCAATACCACCTCAAACTGGATTAGGCCTTTACCTTCACCGCAAGGGGCCAAATCAGTATAAACTCCCGTGTCCTTTGTCCCGTTTAACACCTTTAAGCTACCTAGTTGCGATGGTTCCATGACTAAGTCCTTTTGCTAGGACATCTGCCGTGACTATTCCATGATAGTTGGCGCCCACCATGGGGCCAGCGCATGGTGGTTTCGAGTTCTTGAAGGGCAGCTTCAAAGGGCTCAAGGGATACGCTATGGGCCGGATGACTAAGAGTCGTCGTGGCAAGCTCTACATCAACGATGCAGGTAGGGCCCCCGAGGCCGGCTCAATTGAGTACGGGTACCGGGTCCCCTTCGGCGGAATCCACGTCTTCATCGGCAAAATTGGCGAGCCGGGACCTGAGCCGGACATCTGCACCGACATCATCGAGACGGCTCAGCGTGCGAGATCCGCCCGAGCTCAGCCCGCTGTGAAACGTGCCTTCATGGGATGCATCCATGGAGCGGAATTTGATGAAGATCTATATCTGGTGGTGAGACGACCATCTACTCTGATGGTGAGTCATCCACGGGCGAGACTAATTCGTTGTATCAACTGCAAGATGGTGGGCTTGGGGGCTATTCCGACGGCGACAATATTCCGGACCCATATGAGCTGCCAAACAGAGTCGGGATCTTCATGGATGGTACGGAGCCTGGGCAAAATTCTTCAACCATAGCAGTGATGATTTCCGGGTCAATGGCGGTGACGACAACCGGGGTAGGAGGCCCTGTGTGCCCACCGGCTCAGGTTTTGATGGCTTTAATGGTAAATTGACAGATCTGTTGATAGCCATGGTCAACCCGACGAATCAAGCTCAACATGATGTGGAGGTTGCAAAGTTACGTGATGAGGTAGCACTAGCTAAGGAAGACCTGGCGGCCGAGGATGTCAGGATAGCCGTAGAACGGGCTGCTCTGGATGCTCAGGCCCAACGGATTTAGTCGGAGGCTTTCCATCTTATGATGGATCAAAACGCTTCAAATGAAATCATGAGGAGAAGGCACCAGTCCCGTCTACCTCCGGTTTATGAGGCCAGAAACCTCTTCTGCACGCCTGGTGCGGGGACCAATAACCCATCGGAGATAACCCGGCTGCGGCCCGGGGTTGGGACGCCAGTTCAACCACGCATGACGGAACCCCCTCGTCTGAATACCGCTCCGCCTTAGCATGTAGCGACACCACCGGGTCATTATTCCAATCCTTTGGAGAACATGATTGCTGCGGCGTCACGATTGGCGGCTCTCCCGGTGGATGGCGATTCTCTAGCGGCGGTTGAAACACGAAGGGTCAGAGAACTTCTTCAGACAGCATTAGCGCAGCAGTAGGCATATTCTTACAGTCGAGAGAGGATTGATGTCTACTACACAACCTTCTTCTTGTAGACGTTGTTGGGCCTCCAAGTGCAGAGGTTTGTAGGATAGTAGTAAATTTCCCTCAAGTGGATGACCTAAGGTTTATCAATCCGCGAGAGGCGTAGGATGAAGATGGTCTCTCTCAAGCAACCCTGCAACCAAATAAAAAAGAGTCTCTTGTGTCCCCAACACACCCAATACAATGGTAAATTGTATAGGTGCACTAGTTCGGCGAAGAGATAGTGATACAAGTGCAATATGGATAGTAGATATGGGTATTTGTAATCTGAAATTATAAAAATAGCAAGGTAACTAATGATAAAAGTGAGCATAAACAATATTGCAATGGTAGGAAACAAGGCCTAAGGTTCATACTTTCACCAGTGCAAGTTCTCTCAACAATAATAACATACTTGGATCATATAACTATCCCTCAACATGCAACAAGAGTCACTCCAAAGCCACTAATAGCAGGGAACAAACTAAGAGATTATGGTAGGGTATGAAACCACCTCAAAGTTATCCTTTCTGTTCTATCTATTCAAGAGTCCGTAGTAAAATAACATGAAGCTATTCTTTCCGTTCAATCTATCATAGAGTTCATACTAGAATAACATCTTAAGACACAAATCAACCAAAACCCTAATGTCACCTAGATACTCCATTGTCACCTCAAGTATCCATGGGCATGATTATACGATATGCATCGCACAATCTCAGATTCATCTATTCAACCAACACAAAGTACTTCAAAGAGTGCCCCAAAGTTTCTACCAGAGAGTCAAGGCGAAAATGTGTGCCAACCCCAATGCATAGGTTCATGGGCGGAACCCGCAAGTTGATCACCAAAACATACATCAAGTGGATCACGTGAATATCCCATTGTCACCACAGATAAGCACAACAAGACATACATCAAGTGTTCTCAAATCCTTAAAGACTCAATCCGATAAGATAACTTCAAAGGGAAAACTCAATCCATTACAAGAGAGTAGAGGGGGAGAAACATCATAAGATCCAACTATAATAGCAAAGCTCGCGATACATCAAGATCGTGCCATAGAGAGAACACGAGAGAGAGATCAAACACATAGCTACTGGTACATACCCTCAGCCCCGAGGGTGAACTACTCCCTCCTCGTCATGGAGAGCGGCAGGATGATGAAGATGGCCACCGGTGAGGGGTCCCCCCTTCGGCAGGGTGCCGGAACAGGCTCCCGAGATGTTTTTGGTGGCTATAGAGGCTTGTGGTGGCGGAACTCCCGATCTATTGTTCGCTTCGATGTTTTAAGGGTATATGGGAATATATAGGCGAAAGAAGTCGGTCGGGGGAGCCTCGAGGGGCCCACGAGGGTGGAGGACGCGCTCAGGGGGGGTGGGCGTGCCCCCTATCTCGTGGCCTCCTCGACGCTTCCCTGGCTTGCACTCCAAGTTCCCGGGATTGCTTCTGTTCCAAAAATGACTTTTCCGAAGGTTTCATTCCGTTTGGACTCGGTTTGATATTCCTTTTCTTCGAAACATTGAAATAGGCAATAAAACAACAATATGGGCTAGGCCTCCGGTTAATAGGTTAGTCCCAAAAGTAATATAAAAGTGTATAATAAAGCCCGTAATCATTCAAAATAGATAATAAAATAGCATGAATGCTTCATAAATTATAGATACGTTGGAGACGTATCAGCATCCCCAAGCTTAATTCCCGCTCGTCCTCGAGTAGGTAAATGATAGAAGAAAGAATTTACGAAGTGTGAATGCTAAAAGGTGCACAAGTTTGATCAATGATAATTTCAATCACCTTTCCTAGCATGATTATATGTCATAACAGTAGTTCATCTCATAAAACTTCTTAAGATCAAGTAACAAGCTATTCACATGTTAAAGCATAGATCATAAACTTCCTTGAAAACTAGCAAACTTCATTCTCAGTCATCAAATAATTACAATTCATCTTATTTTTAGGAAGGGTCTATGTCAGAGCTTTGATTTAGCAAACTCCACATACTCAACTATCATATAGTCTTCTACAATTGCTAACACTCACGCAATACTAATGGTTATGGAGTTTTAATTGGACACTGAGAAATATAGGGGCTTATAGTGTTGCCTCCCAACATATTCACCTTTGGGTGATGTCAACAATAATAGTTCATGCTAACTTACATCCAATTGGATATATATATCAGGATCTTTCCAACATGAGGTGCTTGCCAAAGGATAAAATGAAAAAGGGAAAGGTGAAGATCACCTTGACTCTTGCATAAAAGTAAAAGATAGGCCCTTCGCAGAGGGAAGCAGGGATTTGCAAAGGTGCCAAAGCTCGATTTTGAAATAGAGATAAATAATTTTGAGAGGTATGATCTCATTGTCAACATAACAACTAAGAGTTCCCAATATCTTCCATACTACATACATTATAGGCGGTTCCCAAACAGAATGGTAAAGTTTTTACTCCCCCTCCACCAACAATCACACTCCACGGCCATCCGAAACAATGGGGTACCGTCCATACCAACAACAATCCTGGGGCAGTTTTGTTTTAATTATTTTTGAGTAGATTTTTATCTTTTGATCATGGGACTGGGCATCCCGGTTACCAGCCATTTTTCTCGTGAATGATGAGCGGAGTCCACTCATCTTGAGAATAACCCTCCTAGCACAGAAGATACTGACAGCCCCTAGTCGCTACATGAGCGATTCGGGCATACAAAACAGATTATTGTTTGAAGGTTTAGAGTCTGGCACATGCAAATTTACTTGGAACGGCAGGTAAATACCGCATATAGGTAGGTATGGTGGACACTCATGGCAAATACTGGGTTTAAGGATATTTGGAAGCACAAGTAGTGTCTCTACTTGGTGCAAGGAATTTTGGCTAGCATGAGGGGGAAAGGCAAGCTCAACATGTTTGAATGATCCATGACAATATACTTTAACTAAGATGTGAGGAAACATAACCCATTACGTCGTCTTCCTTGTCCAACATCAACTCTTTAGCATGTCATACTTAATGAGTGCTCACAATTATAAAAGATGTCTAGGATAGTATATTTATATGTGAAATCTCTCTTCCTTCAATATTCTTTCATGAATTGTTCAAGTGACCAATACAATGCTTGCTAAATTTCAATAAATTTACCACCACTACTTCTTAGATGTGAAGTCATTACTCCCAATGGGGTAAGCATGTGAGACATATGTAATTTAAGATTTATGACATTCAACTCATTCAACCATTTACTCATAGGATATAAGTGAAGCACACGAGTAAATGACAAACTACTCCAAAAAGATACAAGTGAAGATCAATGGGTAGCTAAATTATGTAACTATGTGAAGACTCTCTCTCATTTAAGAATTTCATATCTTGAGTATTTTATTCAAACATAAAGCAAAGCAAAATAAAATGACATTGCAAAGATATCACAACTCATGTGAAGAAGCAAAAACTTAGGTTCAACCGATACTAACCGATAATTGTTGAAGAAGAAAGGTGGGATGCCTACCAGGGCATCCCCAAGCTTAGATGCTTGAGACTTCTTGAAATATTATTTTGGGGTGCCTTGGGCATCCCCAAGCTTGAGCTTTTGTGTCTCCTTAATTCCTCTCATATCATGGTTTCTCTATTTCCCAAAAACTTCATCCACATAAAACTCAACAAGAACTTGTGAGATAAGTTAGTATAAACCAATGCAAAAGCTTTATCATTTTCTACTGTAACAAATCACTAAAATAATTATTCAAAATTTCATACTAAATGTCTCTGCATATTTAACAATCCTATCCTCAAATATAATCATTAAACAAGCAAACATATGCAAACAATGCAACCATAACAGCAATCTGCCAAAACAGTACAGTCTGTAAAGAATGCAAGATTCATCATACTTCCCTAACTCCAACAATTATTAGAAAAATACTAAGCTGTATAAGATTTATCAGATCTCAATATGCAAAAAGTTTCAACATTATACCATTCTCTGACTTTTCTAGGGAATTTTTGCAACACCGGTAAACTTTCTGTTTTCAAACAGCAACATGTATACTAGCAAAATAAGCATGGTAAAGGCTATCCTTGACATTTTTATTGAAACTAAAGATGCAAAACATTATTCTAAAGAACAGAAATCAAATACTAACAAAATAAAATGACTCTCCAAGAAAAACACATATCATGTGGTGAATAAAAATATAGCTCCGAGTAAAGTTACCGATAGACGAAGACGAAAGAGGGGATGCCTTCCGGGGCATCACCAAGCTTAGGCTCTTGGTTGTCCTTGAATATTACCTTGGGGTGCCTTGGGCATCCCCAAGCTTAGGCTCTTTCCACTCCTTATTCCATAGTCCATCGAATCTTTACCCAAAACTTGAAAACTTCACAACACAAAACTCAACAGAAAACTCGTAAGCTCCGTTAGTATAAGAAAATAAAACCACCACTTAGATACTGTAATGAAATCATTCTAAATTCATATTGGTGTAATATCTACTGTAATACATCTTATCTATGGTTCATACCCTCCGTTACTACTCATAGATTCATCAAAATAAGCAAACAACACATAGAAAACAGAATCTGTCAAAAACAGAACAGTCTGTAGTAATCTGTATCAAACGTATACTTATGTAACTCCAAAACTCCTAGAAATTAGGAAGTCCTAATAAATTTGTGTACAAATCCAAATCAAAAAGAATCAGATCAAAATCACATTTCTGTGAATTATCAAAACTAATTTACTGGGTGCAAAAGTTTCTGATTTTCAGCAGGATCAAAACAACTATCATCGTAAGCTATCCTAAAGGTCTTACTTGGCACTTTATTGAAACAAAAGCTCTAAAACATGATTACTACAGTAGCACAATCATGTGGACACACAAAAACAGTAAGGGTAAATATTGGGTTGTCTCCCAACAAGCGCTTTTCTTTAATGCTTTTCTAGCTAGGCATGATGATGACAATGATGCTCACGTAAAAGATAAGAATTGAAACATAAAGAGAGCATCATGAAGAATATGACTAGCACATTTAAGTCTAACCCAATTCCTATGAATAGGGATTTTGTGAGCAAACAACTTATGGGAACAATAATCAACTAGCATAGGAAGGCAAAACAAGCATAGCTTCAAAACTTGAAGCACATAGAGAGGAAACTTGACATTATTGCAATTCCTACAAGCATATGTTCCTCCATCATAATAATTTTCAGTAGCATCATGAATGAATGAAACAATATAACCAGCACCTAAAGCATTCTTTTCATGATCTACAAGCATAGAAAATTTACTACTCTCCACATAAGCAAATTTTTTCTCATGAATAGTAGTGGGAGAAAACTCAACAAAATAATTATCATGTGAGGCATAATCCAATTGAAAACTAAAATCATGATGACAAGTTTCATGGTTATCATTACTCTTAATAGCATACAAGCAATCACAATAATCATCATAGATAGCAACTTTGTTCTCATAATCAATTGGAACCTCTTCCGAAACAGTGGATTCATCACTAAATAAAGTCATGACCTCTCCAAATCCACTTTCATCAATATAATCATCATAAATAGGAGGCATGCTTTCATCATAATAAATATTCTCATCAAAACTTGGGGGACTAAACATATAATCTTCATCAAACATAGCTTCCCCAAACTTGTGGCTTTGCATATCATTAGCATCATGGATATTCAAGGAGTTCATACTAACAACATTGCAATCATGCTCATCATACAAAGATCTAGTACCAAGCATTCTAATGCATTCTTCTTCTAGCACTTGAGCACAAGTTTCCTTTTCATCATACTCATGAAAGATATTAAAAAGATGAAGCGTATGAGGCAAACTCAATTCCATTTTTTGTAGTTTTGTTTTATAAACTAAACTAGTGATAAAACAAGAAACAAAAAGATTCGATTGCAAGATCTAAAGATATACCTTCAAGCACTCACCTCCCCCGCAACGGCGCCAGAAAAGAGCTTGATGTCTACTACACAACCTTCTTCTTGTAGACGTTGTTGGGCCTCCAAGTGCAGAGGTTTGTAGGACAGTAGCTAATTTCCCTCAAGTGGATGACCTAAGGTTTATCAATCCGTGGGAGGCTTAGGATGAAGATGGTCTCTCTCAAGCAACCCTGCAACCAAATAACAAAGAGTCTCTTGTGTCCCCAACACACCCAATACAATGGTAAATTGTGTAGGTGCACTAGTTCGGCAAAGAGATAGTGATACAAGTGCAATATGGATAGTAGATATGGGTATTTGTAATCTGAAATTATAAAAACAGCAAGGTAACTAATGATAAAAGTGAGCGTAAACAGTATTGCAATGGTAGGAAACAAGGCGTAAGGTTCATACTTTCACTAGTGCAAGTTCTCTCAATAATAATAACATACTTGGATGATATAACTATCCCTCAACATGCAACAAAGAGTCACTCCAAAGCCACTATTAGCAGAGAACAAACAAAGAGATTATGGTAGGGTACGAAACCACCTCAAAGTTATCCTTTCTGTTCTATCTATTCAAGAGTCCGTATTAAAATAACATGAAGCTATTATTTCCGTTCAATCTATCATAGAGTTCATACTAGAATAACACCTTAAGACACAAATCAACCAAAACCCTAATGTCACCTAGATACTCCATTGTTACCTCAAGTATCCGTGGGCATGATTATACGATATGCATCACACAATCTCAGATTCATCTATTCAACCAACACAAAGTACTTCAAAGAGTTCCCCAAAGTTTCTACCAGAGAGTCAAGACGAAAATGTGTGCCAACCCCTATGCATAGGTTCATGGGCGGAACCCACAAGTTGATCACCAAAACATACATCAAGTGGATCACGTGAATATCCCATTGTCACCACAGATAAGCACGACAAGACATACATCAAGTGTTCTCAAATCCTTAAAGACTCAATCCAATAAGATAACTTCAAAGGGAAAAATCAATCCATTACAAGAGAGTAGAGGGGGAGAAACATCATAAGATCCAACTATAATAGCAAAGCTCGTGATACATCAAGATCGTGCCATAGAGAGAACACGAGAGAGAGAGAGAGAGAGAGAGAGAGATCAAACACATAGCTACTGGTACATACCCTCAGCCCCGAGGGTGAACTACTCCCTCCTCATCATGGAGAGCGCCGGGATGATGAAGATGGCCACCGGTGAGGGGTCCCCCCTGCGGCAGGGTGCCGAAACAGGCTCCCAAGATGTTTTTGGTGGCTACAGTGGCTTGCGGCGGCGGAACTCTCGATCTATTGTTAGCTTCGATGTTTTTAGGGTATATGGGAATATATAGGCGAAAGAAGTTGGTCGGGGGAGCCTCGAGGGGCCCACGAGGGTGGAGGGCGCGCCTAGGGGGGTGGGCGCGCCCCCCTATCTCGTGGCCTCCTCGATGCTTCCCTGGCTTGCACTTCAAGTTCCCGGGATTTCTTCTGTTCCAAAAATAACTTTTCCGAAGGTTTCATTTCATTTGGACTCCGTTTGATATTCGTTTTCTTCGAAACACTGAAATAGGCAATAAAACAACAATATGGGATGAGCCTCCGGTTAATAGGTTAGTCCCAAAAGTAATATAAAAGTGTATAATAAAGCCCGTAATCATTCAAAACAGATAATAAAATAGCATGAATGCTTCATAAATTATAGATACGTTGGAGACATATCAAGGATTCACTCAGCCCCTTGCCCAAGCCGGAGTTATAGCAGGCACATGGACTCAGCAGCCGTTTCAAGCAACGCCCAGCGTCGTAAGCAGCCACGTGGGCATGACCCGACGCGTGATGGAGCTCATAACTTGGTCGATCAGGACAGAGTGCGTCAAGAGGCTGAGCAGGTGGCTCAACAACCCCTTCCGGTTTATCCAACGACTTCAGTCAAGGCAGGTGTGACCTCTAGATCTACAGGTGTACCCTATTTAGTGCCGGCTCTGCGTAATGAGCGTTTGCCCAAGGATTTCAAAGGACCTTGTAAGGTGCCTAGTTACACAGCCGATTTACCCCCTGAGGCATGGATTGAAAGTTATGAGATGGCCATGGAATTGTTGGAGGTCAGTGATGCCGCATGCGCTAAGTACTTCACCATGATGCTGGATGGGACGGCCCGTACTTGGTTAAAAGGGCCGCCGGCCAATTCCATCGGGTCATGGGCTGAGCTAAAGGCCCGGTTTATTCAGAACTTTAAAGACACATGCAAACAACCCATGTCGATTGTGGACTTGGCTACTTGCGCCCAAGAGGAGGGTGAATCAACAACCCATTGGGTGCGCCGGGTCAAAGCTATCATACATTCATCCGATAACATGAATGCTGGCTCTGCAGTCTTAATGTTGGAGAACAATTGCTGTGTTTTGCCTCTTAAGCAAAAGCTGGGGCTGCTCAAGCGCAATTGTAATGATATGGGGCAGCTGATGGCGGCTCTAATCAAATATGCCGACTCTGATAGTATCAAGGACCCCGAGTCTGATGATGACAAGCCGGGAAAGGGAAAGAAGAATGGCAACGCCAAGGGTTAGCAGCATAACCTAACGAATTAGGGGGGAGATGGTAAACGCAAGCACTACAAAAAAGACACATCCGTGACATTTTGGGCCGAACAATTTTTTTTCCTGTCATACATATGACACTTCTATGACGATAATTGTGACAAAAGCCGGTATCATCATAGATGTGGTGGGCTCCTACTTCTATGACAAAAAATCATGACAGAAAATGGACTTTTCATCCTGGGCGGGCCAGAGACGCAGCTGCATGACATTCTTTGGGCCGTCCAAGACGGAAAAAACCGTGGTAGAAGCGAGGGTGAGGAAAATTTTAGGGAGTTCCCGGTTACGGTGGGTGGTCGGGGGCTGAGCGATGCACGTTTCTCTCGTACACGTACGCGCGTGTGTGCGAGGCGTTGGCTCTAACTGAACCCGAGCGAGGCGTTGGGCTCTAACTGAACCCGAGCGATTGCACTGTAGGCTACGCGTTACTGAACCCGAGCGATCGATCGATGGCTGTTAACTGAACCCGATCAAGCGATTCCTTCGCTACTGCTGCTAACTGAAGCCGATCGATGCTGCCTCTCTGGATGAACAGTGAGCGTTGCGAGGGGTTTGGATGAACAGTGAGCAGTGTGAGTGGATGGACAGGACCCGTGGCGTTGCCTCTGGATGAACAGGACCCCGATCGATCGAGCCGGTTGGGGCTGGATGAACAGGACCCCGTGGAGGGCTGGATGAACAGGACGACCCTGTGGAGGGCTGGATGAACAGTAGATGGTGGAGGGGTGGATGAACGGTAGCCCGTAGAGGGGTGATTGAACAGGAGCCAGTGGAGAGGGGTGGTTGAACATTAGCCAGTGGAGTAGCGCGCGGTGGAGGCTGGATGAACAGGAGCCCGTGGATGAACAGTCGCAGGTGGAGGCTGGAGGAGGTCGATGGTGGATGAATAGTAGCCCGTGGAGGCTGGAGGAGGTCGACGGTGAAGATGAACAGTATCCGTGGAGTCCCATTTTGTGGTACGCCACACCCCTCCTGATGAACAGGACCCCTGTTTCGACCGTAGCGCTCCAACACAAGTCCGTTTCGTCCGTTTTGCGGTACGCCACATCCCTCCCGATCAATAGGACCCCTGTTTCGACCGTAGGAGGTCCGTTTCCTCTGTTTTGAGGTACGCCAGACCCCTCCCGATGAACAGGATCCCGTTTCGAACGTGGCTGGTCGAACACAAGGCCGTTTCCTCTGTTCTGCGGTATTGCCAGGCCTCGTTTCCATCACCTGTTCCGTCCAAGCCCTCCCGATGAACACGACGACGCATTCCATTCCTACCCAGCTGGTTGGCTCCCCATGAACACGACGGCGACATTGTTTCTCCATTTTGACCCAGCCATGTACACGAGCCCTGGCCGTACGTATGCGCGAGTAGGCGTTTGAGACCCCGCCCATATGTACGTACATGGCCATATTTTATTTCTTGCACCCTGGCCGATGTACGTACGTGTACATGCTACGTGCACGCCTCTACTACGACACGTGCGCGCCTCTACTACGACATGTGCGCGCCTCTACATCCACCAGTATGTATGTACACGTCTACGACCAAAATGACAACGCTACGTACGCTTCGACCAGGTGGGTCCTGACTGTCAGGCACTTCCTTGCGTGCAAAGATGTAGCTGGTGGGTCCCAGCAGTCAGGGGGGGCGAATTGTTTTTTTTGGACGCACTTCCTTGCGTGCGAAGATGTGGCTGGTGGGTCCCAGCAGTCAGGGGGGCGAATTGTTTTTTGCCTGGACGCACTTCCTTGCATGCGAAGATGTAGCTGGTGGGTCCCAGTAGTCAGGGGGAAACATTTTTTTTGCCAAATACGGTGGCCCGTCCGGTGGGTCCACGCTGTCAGGTGGAGGAATAATTATTTTGCGCGTAATAAGGAGGCACTTCCTTGCTGCGGCCGTGGACCCAGCTGTCAGCCTCTCCACGTACAGTCCACATCCGATGGAAGCCGTTCCTTGACCATGTTGACCACGCCGCGCCGGCAACACCAGGGCGGTGGACGACGACGAGGCCTAGGAAGGGGATGACGCGGAGCCGGGGAAGACGCGGCAGTGGATGCCCACACGTAGAGGAGTATGAGGGTTCACTCGTTCGGCTGTGGTGTGAGGCTGCCGTCGCTGCAGAATAACAAGGGGTGTGGGTGCGTAGAGGGATGGCCTGGCCAGCGGTGGGAGTAGTAGGGGGCGGTGAGGCCTCCGCGGCAGGAGCAGGCGGCACGAGCGGCGCTGCTTTGGGCGACTGGAGCAAGAAGACCATAGGTTGAAGAAGCACTACGGCCGTTGGATGGACATCATACGGTCACTGGAGCTAGAATCGTTCATATATTGACTAAAGTTAACAAAGGCCTCCGTCCCAGTCAACTTAGTAGGCCCACAAGTCAGCCTCCCACCAAGGCGGGTCCCAGCTAGCAGGGGGTATTCATTTTTTTGTGCGTAATAAGGAGGCACTTCCGGTGGGTCCGAGCTGACAGCGGGGGGAACGTTTTTTTGCGAAATACGGTGGCCCGTCCGGCGGGTCCCAGCAGTCAGGGGGAAACGCTTTTTCCACAAAAATACGGTCGCCCATCCGGTGGGTCCCAGCAGTCAGGGGGAAATGTTTTTTTCGCGAAATACTGGTGGCCCGTCCGGTGGGTCCCTGCTGTCAGGTGGAGGAATAATTATTTTCCGCAAAATAAGGAGGCACTTCCTTGCGGCTGCCGTGGACACAGCTGTCAGCCTCTCCTTGTACAGTACTCTTCCGATGGAAGTCAGTCATTGACCATATTGACCACGCCGCACCGAGAGCACCACAGCGGTAAACGACGGCGAGGCCTAGGAAGGGGACGACGCGGAGCCCGGGAAGACGCAACAGTGGAAGCCCGCGCGGAGAGCACTATGAGGGTTTACCGGTTCGGCTGCCGTCGCCGCAGAATAACAGGGGGTGTGGGTGAGTAGGGGATGCCCTGGCCAGCGGTGGGAGTAGTAGGGGGCGCTGAGGCCTGCGCGGTGATGTCTACTACACAACCTTCTTCTTGTAGATGTTGTTGGGCCTGCAAGTGCACAAGTTTGTAGGACAGTAGCAAATTCCCCTCAAGTGGATGACCTAAGGTTTATCAATCCATAGTAGGCGTAGGATGAAGATGGTCTCTCTCAAACAACCCTGCAACCAAATAACAAGGAGTCTCTTGTGTCCCCAACACACCCAATACAACGGTAAATTGTATAGGTGCACTAGTTCGGCGAAGAGATGGTGATACAAGTGCAATATGGATGGTAGATAAAGGTATTTGTGATATGAAATTATAAAAACAGCAAGGTAGCAAGTAACAAAAGTGAGCGTAAACGGTATTGCAATGATAGGAAACAAGGCCTAGGGTTCATACTTTCACTAGTGCAAGTTCTCTCAACAATAAAACATAGATAGATCATATAACAATCCCTCAACATGCAACAAAGAGTCACTCCAAAGACACTAATAGCGGAGAACAAACAAAGAGACTATGGTAGGGTATGAAAGCACCTCAAAATTATTCTTTCGGATCAATCTATTCAAGAGTTTGTACTAGAATAACACCTTAAGACACAAATCAACCAAAACCCTAATGTCACCTAGATACTCCATTGTCACCTCAAGTATCCGTGGGCATGATTATACGATATGCATCACACAATCTCAGATTCATCTATTCAACCAGATTTCCGAGGAAGCAAGGAGGGATCCTCCATCGAAGCGGGAAGGCTCTGTGGGTGCAAAGGGGATGTGTACGTGTTGATTCCACCCTAGCCTTACCAATGCGGACCCCCTCTTGATAGTACGGTGACTCCTACGAAACAAGTCCACCAAAACTAAAACGAAAGAGCTACACCGTCTTCGCTTAAAACTCCGAGGGGAAGGAATCGTCTCGTGCCAAAGGATGAATCTCTGAAATACTCAATGCACACGATTAGTCCGCAAAAGCGTTGTCATCAATCACCAAAACTACATAGAGAGAGACATGCCTTAACAATCTCCCCCTTTTTGGTGGATTGATGCCAACCCGGGATTTGCACAAAGGTAGGACATGAAAGAAAAACGAATCCCAGAACTACAAAATATAGACGGGCTCCCCCTGAATGTGTGCACCTAATTAGATGTGCCTTTGGAATGCAAGGCACACACATTAGGATCAACACTCCCCCTATATTTTATAGTCCGACAACATTAGCAACAAGTAAAGGTACATATAGCTTGGATGCAGTAGGGTAGGTGTGAGCAAGGTATATAATAGGATGAGCATGCAACTCACATACTACCAAAGTACTTGACAAACATAGAAAATAAGGGATAAGGTATCATATGTCTCACACCATATGAAAGGGTACCAGGTCTCACAAGCACAAACCAAACCAAGGCAAAAGACTAGAAAAGAGTTTACGAGAAAGAAAGACAAGGCAAACAAGCCACACAAACACACGCTCGCAACTCGACAACGACAAATCCCTAGACTCTCCCCCCCTTGGCATCGAGACACCAAAAAGGCAAAGAGCGCTGCTACAGCTCCAGGTGATAGCAAACTCAGGATCTCTAGCATCACATCCTAGCGGGATCATCCGCACCGCCGTTATCGGTAGGAAACTGCTCGGTGTCTGAATTGGTCCATGGGCAGTGCCGCTGAACCCACTCCTCCTCATCGATGATCTTTCCCTTAGATCCGCTGGCAACAGTTGCACCCAACTAACGCATGAGCTCCTTGCGACAGCTCCTGGCCTTCTTCTCAGAAACATGAGCCATATATTGTCCATGAGACTCCATGCAAAAGAGTTTCTTCATCTTGCGCTTGATCTTCTTTGCCCATGAGGGCTCCAGTCCAGAGGGCTCATAATCCGCATCATCGTCAGCATCAGCCTCACCCTCTGTCTCCATGTCAGCAGCTCCAGATGGAATTCCAGACCTAGGAGCCGGGGTGCCCTAGTTCTCCTTCTTCCTCAGACGCTTGATCTCATGAGAGACTAACTCTCCAGTCTCCAGCGCAACATTAGGATAAACGCGCGCCCAAGCCTTCTCAATTAGCAACATGATAAACGGACCATAGATAGGGCACTTGCACTCAGAGATGGCTGAGACTAGTTCAGACCACATGACATGAGAGATATCCAAGGATTCCCCAGTGTTTTCTTCCTTCTCATGCTGGCAGAAGAGAAGCATGTCCACGAGAAATGAGTGAACCACATATCCAAGTTCCCAATACGAGGGAAGAGAGTCTCTTGGAAGATGCGATGAAGGATGTCCAGAAAGGTAGGAAACTCATAGGTCTCCTTATGAGTCACGGGGTAAATCTTCAAAGTACAGTAGGGCCAGAGAGATTGCTTGTGAGTGGAAGTTGCATTGCGGTGAGGGCGAAAGCCAACTGGGTTCTCATGTCCTTGATCTTCAACCCCAAGTAACTCCATGAAGGCCTTCCACTTGACAGAATGCAACTTGCCATTTGTCATCCAAGTCAGAGTCCTTTCCTCATCTGTTCCAAGATGGACCGTGACATAAAACTGAGTCACCAAAATATGCATCAAAGTCCTTGTTGAACTGGATGATCCTAAGGATGTTCAGCTGAGAACACATCTGTAGGGCTTCGCCAAAGTAAGCAGGATCCTTCTCCATAACTTCAATGTCGATGGAGCGAACATCAACATAGAGATTCTTCTTTGATTTGATCACATCAAAGTAGATGGCAAACTGAAAGCGGTTCCAGAACGGGCGGTTGACCAAAGTCGGTTCTTGATCTTCCGCATAGGGGTTGCGGCGCGCCTTTCCCAGAACTCCTTGGCATTCATCTCTGTCACAGTCTTGCCCCTAGGCTTTGGCTTGTTTGCAATTGTCTTCTTGTGCTAAGAAGGAGGGTGGATACTTGAGGAGGCAGCCGCTGTCTCAGAGGTGCGATAACGCTTTGAGGTTGAACGCCTGGGGTTGGCATGACAGACGTGCTGCTCAGAAGGGCCATCACCTGAACCAAACACACGGACAAAAGAAACAACACGAAAGAAAGAGCATAAGCCACCAAAAAAACCAACATGGATCGAAATTTGGTACAAGTATGATGGAAGTGTTGGGGAACATAGTAATTTCAAAATTTTCCTACGCACACGCAAGATCATGGCAATGCGTAGCAATGAGAGGGGAGAGTGTTGTCCATGTACCCTCGTAGACTGAAAGCGGAAGCGTTAGCACAACGCGGTTGATGTAGTCATACGTCTTCACGATCCGACCAATTAAGTACCGAACGTACGACACCTCCGAGTTCAGCACACGTTCAGCTCGATGACGTCCCACGAACTCCAATCCAGCAGAGCTTTGCGGGAGAGTTTCGTCAGCACGACGGCGTGATGACGGTGTTGATGATGCTACTGACACAGGGCTTCACCTAAGCACCGCTACGATATTACCGAGGTGGAATATGGTGGAGGAGGGAACCTCACACAGCTAATAGATCAAATATCAATTGTTGTGTATATGGGGTGCCCCCTCCCCCGTATATAAAGGAGTGGAGGAGGGGAGGTCCGGCCCTCTCTAGGCGCGCCCAAGGGGGGAGTCCTACTCCCGGTGGGAGTAGGATTCCCCCTTCCCAAGTTGGAGTAGGAGAGGGAAGGGAAGGAGGAGTAGGAGATAAGGAAAGGGGGGCCGCACCCCCCAAACCTATTCCTATTCGGCCTCCTGCCCAAAGGGGGGCGCACCAGCCCCTTTGTGGGCTGGTGTGCTTCCTTCTTATGGCCCATAAGGCCCATAACTTCTCCCCGACGAATTCCCGTAACTCTCCGGTACTCCGATAAATACCCGAATCACTCGGAACCTTTCCAATGTCCGAATATAGTCGTCCAATATATCGATCTTTACGTCTCGACCATTTCGAGACTCCTCGTCATGTCCCTAGTCTCATCCGGGACTCTGAACTACCTTCGGTACATCCAAACACATAACTCATAATATAAATCGTCACCGAACATTAAGCGTGCAGACCCTACGGGTTTGAGAACTATGTAGACATGACCGAGACGCGTCTCCGGTCAATAACAAATAGCGGAACCTGGATGCTCATATTGGCTCCCACATATTCTACGAAGATCTTTATCGGTCAAACCGCATAACAACATACGTCGTGGCCTTTGTCATCGGTATGTTACTTGCCCGAGATTCGATCATCGGTATCTCAATACCTAGTTCAATCTCGTTACCGGCAAGTCTCTTTACTCGTTATGTAATGCATCGTCCTGCAACTAACTCATTAGTCACATTGCTTGCAAGGCTTATAGTGATATGCATTACTGAGAGGGCCCAGAGATACCTCTCCGACAATCGGAGTGACATATCCTAATCTCGAAATACGCCAACTCAACAAGTACCTTCGGAGATACCTGTAGAACACCTTTATAATCACCCAATTACGTTGTGACGTTTGGTAGCACACAAAGTGTTCCTCCAGTAAATTGGAGTTGCATAATCTCATAGTCATAGGAACATGTATAAGTCATGAAGAAAGCAATAGCAACATACTAAACGATCAAGTGCTAAGCTAACGGAATGGGTCAAGTCAATCACATCATTCTCCTAATGATGTGATCCCGTTAATCAAATGACAACTCATGTCTATGGTTAGGAAACTTAACCATCTTTGATTCAACGAGCTAGTCAAGTAGAGGCATACTAGTGACACTTTGTCTGTCTATGTATTCACACATGCACTAAGTTTCCGGTTAATACAATTCTAGCATGAATAATAAACATTTATCATGAAATAAGGAAATAAATAATAACTTTATTATTGCCTCTAGGGCATATTTCCTTCAGGAAGTGGGCATCCAGCGGTAGTACCGCGATCAGGAAGCGGCAGTACCGCCCGAGCGGTAGTACCGCTCCGGGGAGCGGTAGTACCACTCCAGGCGGGGGAACTGCGGTTCCCTACTACCATGGACAAATCCGGAACTACCGGGATGCCAAATTCAAAAATAATCCTACCAAATACCAATCCAAACAGTCTAGACGCCTTCTCCATCCTACTTAAGCCTTGATTTAGCCAAAAATTGAGAAATACGACAACTATTGTCCCTAAGGACTAGATCTGAAACCTAGGCATAGAGAGAATGGGAATGGGGGCAATCCCGGCATCCATGGCAAGAGGACAGGGTGGGACGGCTCAGAGACGGTGGCCTGCCGGAGCCCTCCTGCGGCGAGTCGGCGCTGGCGAAATGAAGAGGATGAGTGGGTTGTGCGAATGGGTATGGGGGAGAAAGAAAACTCCCCTGCCCCGACATAACCCCCAAGGCCCGCCCTGCAGCGGTAGTACCGCTAGGGTGGGCGGTAGTACCGCTTGCTGACCATCAACGGTAGTACCGCTCAACCATGAACTCAAGGACTAGACACAAAAGGACTTAGCTCAAGAAGGAGAAAGAACCAATGAGAAGAGAGAGAAAACACATAGGCAGAAAAACACCAATGAGAAGACAAGAAACACACTCCTCTCCAAGCGAGGGCGGTGGCCGATGCCACCTATGTTTGAGTCAAGAGGTATGACACCGTGGAGATTTTAACCTTGGGCCCATGACCAAAACTCATCTTTGAAGCACAAGTACTATAAAAAATGGCTAATGTGAAAGACTTGATCAATTTATGCATAATGGGGGGAGGGAGAGTTCATTGAGAGAACAACACTCCTCCTATGTCCATGCCTACACCTAAACAAGACATCATGATGAGTATGGTGGGGTGTGCAAAGGTTCAAGCCACATTGCTCGAATCAATGATATTTAGCTCATGCCTTAACTCGCGAAATCTTGCTTCATCCAAGGGCTTCATGAAGATATCTACAAGGTTATCATGGGTGTTGACATAGTTGGGCTCGATCTCCCCCCGCCTAATGTGATCTTGGTTGAAATGATATCGAATCTCAATATGCTTCGTCTTGAAGTGTTGCACCGGGTTGAGAGAAATCTTAATGACACTTTCATTGTCGCACCAAAGAGGCACTTTGTCACAAATGACACCGTAATCCTTTAAAGTTTGCCTCATCCATAGAAGTTGTGCACAACAACTACTGGCGACTACATACTCCGCTTTGGTGGACGATAGAGACACACAACTTTGCTTCTTAGAAGACCAACTCATCAAAGAGCAACCAAGGAGTTGGCACCCTTTGGAAGTTGACTTCCTATACACTTTGTCTCCCGCCCAATCGGAGTCCGAATAGCCCAGAAGGTTGAAGTTTGCTCCTCTTGGGTAGCATAAGCCAAAGTTTGGGGTATGAGCCAAATATCGGAAGATTCGCTTGACCGCCACATAGTGGCTTTCCTTAGGTGCGGCTTGAAACCGTGCACAAATTCCCACATCAACACGATATCTGGTCTAGATGCACAAAGGTAAAGCAAGGAGCCAATCATGGAGCAATATACCTTTTGATCCACCGATTTACCATTGGGATCTATGCCAAGGCATTTAACGGGCATTGGAGTGGAAGCCAACTTGACATCACTTAGCTTGAATCTCTTGAGCATGTCTTGAGTGTATTTGGCTTGGTTGATGAAGGTTCCTTATCTTCTTTGCTTGATTTCGAACCCAAGAAAGAACTTCAACTCTCCCATCATGGACATCTTGAACTCTGAGGTCATGAGAGCGGCAAACTCCTCGTTGAAATATTTGTTAGGGGAACCAAAGATAATATCATCAACATATAGTTGGCATACAAACAACTCCCCTTTGACCTTCTTAGTAAAAAGAGTGGGGTCGATTTTCCCAATTTCAAACCCACGATCTTGTAACAACTCGGTAAGGTGCTCATACCATGCACGTGGGGCTTGTTTAAGGCCATATAGTGCCTTATCGAGTTGGTACACATGATCCGGGAAATAGGGATCCTCGAACCCCGGGGGTTGTTTAACATACACCAACTCATTAATAGGACCATTAAGAAAAGCACTCTTCACATCCATTTGTTGCAACTTAAAGTTATGATGAGAAGCATAAGCAATCAACAAACGAATGGATTCAAGGCGAGCAACGAGAGCAAAGGTTTCACCGTAGACGATATCCTCGACTTGGGAGTAGCCTTGTGCTACCAACCGAGCCTTGTTGCGAATGATAATCCCATGAGAATCTTGCTTGTTCTTGAATATCCACTTGGTTCCAATGACATTATGGTTCCCCATTGGCCTTGGCACCAATCTCCACACCTTGTTGTGATCGAAGTTATTGAGTTCTTCATGCATGGCACTAAGCCAGTCCGGATCCTCGAGCGCCTCATAGACCTTTTGGGCTTCAACACAAGAAACAAACACATGATGTTCAAAATAGTTTGCTATTTGTCTACGAGTGCTTACCCCCTTTCTTAAGCTTCCAAGCACAATCGTCAAGAGATGATCTTTGGTAGAGAGCTTGGATGCAATCTTAGCGGCACGACGCTCCAATTCCTCCTTAGGAGAGAGTTGAGGAGTGGTAAGTTGATCATCTTGAGCATCGTGTTAAGCTTGTTCTTGATCTTTAATTGCTCGGTGGCGAGAACTTGACCTTGGGCATCACTTGGTGGTTCACCACCATCTTGAGGTTGATCTTGCCCTTGGTATTGTTCATATGGTTGAGGGCCTTCACTTTGTTCTTCGGAAGCGTGTGGGTCTTGGGTTAGTGATGGTTCCACTTGAGTGGAACATTATCCTTCTCCTTCGGCCACAAGGGGTTCCTTAATGGGTAGGATATGACCAACACCCATTCCTCTTATGTCTTGGGGAGTAATTTCATCACCTACATCACAAGTACCACTTTGCTCCACTTGAGAGCCGTTATTCTCATCAAACTCCATGTTACACGTCTCCTCAATAAGTCCCGACATGGTAAGCATGAGAGTTTGTAGCATAACCAACAAATATGCCCTCATGAGCTCTAGCCTCAAATTTAGACAAACGAACACCTTTCTTGAGAATGAAACACCTACAACCGAGCACCCAGAAGTACTTGAGTTTGGGCTTGTTACCGGTAAGTATCTCATATGGAGTCTTGTTCAAGCCCTTGCGAAGATAGAGCCGATTGGATGCATGGCAAGAGGTGTTGATGGCTTCGGCCCAGAAGTTGTAGGGAGACTTGAACTCCGCCATCATGGTCCTTCCCGCGTCTATCAACGTCCGATTCTTCCTCTTCGCTACACCATTTTGTTGAGGGGTGTATGGTGCTAAATATTGATGCTTGATCCCCTCATCACTAAGGAACTCATCCAAGGTGTAGTTCTTGAACTCGGTGCCGTTGTCACTTCTTATTGTCAAGATCTTTGCATCATGCTGACGTTGAGCTTCATTTGCAAAGTCGATGACGGTTTGTTGAGTTTCACTCTTCCTCTTGAAGAAATATACCCAAGTGTATCTTAAAAAATCATCGAAAATCACCAAGAAATACTTTCTACACCCCCAAGACTATCAAAGGATGGAGGCCCAAAGAGATCCATGTGAAGGAGCTCCAAGGGTCTCTTCGAGTAGATGCTAGTCATGGGAGGGTGAGCCTTCTCATGTAACTTTCCTTCGATACAAGCACTGCAAGCGCGATCTTTGGCAAAGGTAACATTTTTGTAGTCCACGGACATGGTCCCCCTTGAGAAGACTTTGCAAAGATCTCATATTGACATGGGCTAAACGGCGATGCCAAAGCCACCCCACATCAACTTTAGCCATTAGGCATGTCGCGGTCTTAGTGGGTCGCTCCGAAAAGTTAATCACATAAAGACCATTCTCGACATGCCCAACAAAGGCTACTTTAAGAGTCTTGCTCCACAAGAGGGCCACGGTATCAATATCAAAGAATGTGGCAAAGCCCATGAGTGCAAGTTGACGAACGGAAAGTAAATTGTATGCAAGGGACTCAACAAGCATGACTTTCTCGATCGTGGGATCATGAGAATGACAACCTTGCCAAGACCCAATACCTTGGAAGACGAGGCATCACCCCACTCGACATTGGTGGGCATAGATGGAATCTTGTGCACGTCCACCACCAAGTCCTTGCTTCTGATCATATGATTTGGTGCTCCACTATCGAGCAACCATGATCCCCCACCAGAAGCAAACACCTACAAGAGATCAATGCTTGGTTTTAGGTACCCATTTTGTAATGGTTCCTTTGATGTTAGTAACAAGGTAGGAACCCAAATAGACCATTCAATGCACTCATAAGGAGAACCAAACAATTTAGCATAAACATGCCCATCACTAGCACGGCATAACACATAAGAAGGGTTAAATTCGCCGGCTTCATTGGAAGGTGTTGGGGATATAATTATGAGGTATGACCCGCCCAGGAGACCAGGTTATACCTGTGAAGATTCTTAATATGAAGCCCACGTGGATGTTAAAGATGGTGGTTCACAAGCAAGGGCCCAAGGCCCAAAGGCGACTTAAGGCCCGTAGGGGTAAACCGCCATATATGTAAACACTTGTATTGTAAGATATGTAAAGATAGTCACCGAGCTGGACACGTTATCTATGAGCTGGCCGGGACTCCGTGAGCCGCTGGGCGTCAACCTATGTATATAAAGGGACGACCCGGCGGCGGTTCAGGATAGGAAACAACAGATCGAAAGGTCAAGCGGATTCGCTCCCTAGTAATTGAGACATAAGCAATACCACCTCAAACTGGATTAGGCCTTTACCTTCACCGCAAGGGGCCAAATCAGTATAAACTCCCGTGTCCTTTGTCCCGTTTAACCCCTTTAAGCTACCTAGTTGCGATGGTTCCACGACTAAGTCCTTTTGCTAGGACATCTGCCGTGACTATTCCATGATAGTTGGCGCCCACCATGGGGCCAGCGCATGGTGGTTTCGAGTTCTTGAAGGGCAGCTTCAAAGGGCTCAAGGGATACGCTATGGGCCGGATGACTAAGAGTCGTCGTGGCAAGCTCTACATCAACGATGCAGGTAGGGCCCCCGAGGCCGGCTCAATTGAGTACGGGTACCGGGTCCCCTTCGGCGGAATCCACGTCTTCATCGGCAAAATTGGCGAGCCGGGACCTGAGCCGGACATCTGCACCGACATCATCGAGACGGCTCAGCGTGCGAGATCCGCCCGAGCTCAGCCCGCTGTGAAACGTGCCTTCATGGGATGCATCCATGGAGCGGAATTTGATGAAGATCTATATCTGGTGGTGAGACGACCATCTACTCTGATGGTGAGTCATCCACGGGCGAGACTAATTCGTTGTATCAACTGCAAGATGGTGGGCTTGGGGGCTATTCCGACGGCGACAATATTCCGGACCCATATGAGCTGCCAAACAGAGTCGGGATCTTCATGGATGGTACGGAGCCTGGGCAAAATTCTTCAACCATAGCAGTGATGATTTCCGGGTCAATGGCGGTGACGACAACCGGGGTAGGAGGCCCTGTGTGCCCACCGGCTCAGGTTTTGATGGCTTTAATGGTAAATTGACAGATCTGTTGATAGCCATGGTCAACCCGACGAATCAAGCTCAACATGATGTGGAGGTTGCAAAGTTACGTGATGAGGTAGCACTAGCTAAGGAAGACCTGGCGGCCGAGGATGTCAGGATAGCCGCAGAACGGGCTGCTCTGGATGCTCAGGCCCAACGGATTTAGTCGGAGGCTTTCCAGCTTATGATGGATCAAAACGCTTCAAATGAAATCATGAGGAGAAGGCACCAGTCCCGTCTACCTCCGGTTTATGAGGCCAGAAACCTCTTCTGCACGCCTGGTGCGGGGACCAATAACCCATCGGAGATAAACCGGGCTGCGGCCCGGGGTTGGGACGCCAGTTCAACCACGCATGACGGAACCCCCTCGTCTGAATACCGCTCCGCCTTAGCATGTAGCGACACCACCGGGTCATTATTCCAATCCTTTGGAGAACATGATTGCTGCGGCGTCACGATTGGCGGCTCTCCCGGTGGATGGCGATTCTCTAGCGGCGGTTGAAACACGAAGTGTCAGAGAACTTCTTCAGACAGCATTAGTGCAGCAGTAGGCATATTCTTACAGTCGAGAGAGGATTGATGTCTACTACACAACCTTCTTCTTGTAGACGTTGTTGGGCCTCCAAGTGCAGAGGTTTGTAGGATAGTAGTAAATTTCCCTCAAGTGGATGACCTAAGGTTTATCAATCCGCGAGAGGCGTAGGATGAAGATGGTCTCTCTCAAGCAACCCTGCAACCAAATAAAAAAGAGTCTCTTGTGTCCCCAACACACCCAATACAATGGTAAATTGTATAGGTGCACTAGTTCGGCGAAGAGATAGTGATACAAGTGCAATATGGATAGTAGATATGGGTATTTGTAATCTGAAATTATAAAAATAGCAAGGTAACTAATGATAAAAGTGAGCGTAAACAGTATTGCAATGGTAGGAAACAAGGCCTAAGGTTCATACTTTCACCAGTGCAAGTTCTCTCAACAATAATAACATACTTGGATCATATAACTATCCCTCAACATGCAACAAGAGTCACTCCAAAGCCACTAATAGCAGAGAACAAACTAAGAGATTATGGTAGGGTATGAAACCACCTCAAAGTTATCCTTTCTGTTCTATCTATTCAAGAGTCCGTAGTAAAATAACATGAAGCTATTCTTTCCGTTCAATCTATCATAGAGTTCATACTAGAATAACACTTTAAGACACAAATCAACCAAAACCCTAATGTCACCTAGATACTCCATTGTCACCTCAAGTATCCATGGGCATGATTATACGATATGCATCGCACAATCTCAGATTCATCTATTCAACCAACACAAAGTACTTCAAAGAGTGCCCCAAAGTTTCTACCAGAGAGTCAAGGCGAAAATGTGTGCCAACCCCAATGCATAGGTTCATGGGCGGAACCCGCAAGTTGATCACCAAAACATACATCAAGTGGATCACGTGAATATCCCATTGTCACCACAGATAAGCACAACAAGACATACATCAAGTGTTCTCAAATCCTTAAAGACTCAATCCGATAAGATAACTTCAAAGGGAAAACTCAATCCATTACAAGAGAGTAGAGGGGGAGAAACATCATAAGATCCAACTATAATAGCAAAGCTCGCGATACATCAAGATCGTGCCATAGAGAGAACACGAGAGAGAGAGATCAAACACATAGCTACTGGTACATACCCTCAGCCCCGAGGGTGAACTACTCCCTCCTCGTCATGGAGAGCGGCAGGATGATGAAGATGGCCACCGGTGAGGGGTCCCCCCTTCGGCAGGGTGCCGGAACAGGCTCCCGAGATGTTTTTGGTGGCTATAGAGGCTTGTGGTGGCGGAACTCCTGATCTATTGTTCGCTTCGATGTTTTTAGGGTATATGGGAATATATAGGCGAAAGAAGTCGGTCGGGGGAGCCTCGAGGGGCCCACGAGGGTGGAGGACGCGCTCAGGGGGGGTGGGCGTGCCCCCTATCTCGTGGCCTCCTCGACGCTTCCCTGGCTTGCACTCCAAGTTCCCGGGATTGCTTCTGTTCCAAAAATGACTTTTCCGAAGGTTTCATTCCGTTTGGACTCGGTTTGATATTCCTTTTCTTCGAAACATTGAAATAGGCAATAAAACAACAATATGGGCTAGGCCTCCGGTTAATAGGTTAGTCCCAAAAGTAATATAAAAGTGTATAATAAAGCCCGTAATCATTCAAAATAGATAATAAAATAGCATGAATGCTTCATAAATTATAGATACGTTGGAGACGTATCAGCATCCCCAAGCTTAATTCCCGCTCGTCCTCGAGTAGGTAAATGATAGAAGAAAGAATTTACGAAGTGTGAATGCTAAAAGGTGCACAAGTTTGATCAATGATAATTTCAATCACCTTTCCTAGCATGATTATATGTCATAACAGTAGTTCATCTCATAAAACTTCTTAAGATCAAGTAACAAGCTATTCACATGTTAAAGCATAGATCATAAACTTCCTTGAAAACTAGCAAACTTCATTCTCAGTCATCAAATAATTACAATTCATCTTATTTTTAGGAAGGGTCTATGTCAGAGCTTTGATTTAGCAAACTCCACATACTCAACTATCATATAGTCTTCTACAATTGCTAACACTCACGCAATACTAATGGTTATGGAGTTTTAATTGGACACTGAGAAATATAGGGGCTTATAGTGTTGCCTCCCAACATATTCACCTTTGGGTGATGTCAACAATAATAGTTCATGCTAACTTACATCCAATTGGATATATATATCAGGATCTTTCCAACATGAGGTGCTTGCCAAAGGATAAAATGAAAAAGGGAAAGGTGAAGATCACCTTGACTCTTGCATAAAAGTAAAAGATAGGCCCTTCGCAGAGGGAAGCAGGGATTTGCAAAGGTGCCAAAGCTCGATTTTGAAATAGAGATAAATAATTTTGAGAGGTATGATCTCATTGTCAACATAACAACTAAGAGTTCCCAATATCTTCCATACTACATACATTATAGGCGGTTCCCAAACAGAATGGTAAAGTTTTTACTCCCCCTCCACCAACAATCACACTCCACGGCCATCCGAAACAACGGGGTACCGTCCATACCAACAACAATCCTGGGGCAGTTTTGTTTTAATTATTTTTGAGTAGATTTTTATCTTTTGATCATGGGACTGGGCATCCCGGTTACCAGCCATTTTTCTCGTGAATGATGAGCGGAGTCCACTCATCTTGAGAATAACCCTCCTAGCACAGAAGATACTGACAGCCCCTAGTCGCTACATGAGCGATTCGGGCATACAAAACAGATTATTGTTTGAAGGTTTAGAGTCTGGCACATGCAAATTTACTTGGAACGGCAGGTAAATACCGCATATAGGTAGGTATGGTGGACACTCATGGCAAATACTGGGTTTAAGGATATTTGGAAGCACAAGTAGTGTCTCTACTTGGTGCAAGGAATTTTGGCTAGCATGAGGGGGAAAGGCAAGCTCAACATGTTTGAATGATCCATGACAATATACTTTAACTAAGATGTGAGGAAACATAACCCATTACGTCGTCTTCCTTGTCCAACATCAACTCTTTAGCATGTCATACTTAATGAGTGCTCACAATTATAAAAGATGTCTAGGATAGTATATTTATATGTGAAATCTCTCTTCCTTCAATATTCTTTCATGAATTGTTCAAGTGACCAATACAATGCTTGCTAAATTTCAATAAATTTACCACCACTACTTCTTAGATGTGAAGTCATTACTCCCAATGGGGTAAGCATGTGAGACATATGTAATTTAAGATTTATGACATTCAACTCATTCAACCATTTACTCATAGGATATAAGTGAAGCACACGAGTAAATGACAAACTACTCCAAAAAGATACAAGTGAAGATCAATGAGTAGCTAAATTATGTAACTATGTGAAGACTCTCTCTCATTTAAGAATTTCATATCTTGAGTATTTTATTCAAACATAAAGCAAAGCAAAATAAAATGACATTGCAAAGATATCACAACTCATGTGAAGAAGCAAAAACTTAGGTTCAACCGATACTAACCGATAATTGTTGAAGAAGAAAGGTGGGATGCCTACCAGGGCATCCCCAAGCTTAGATGCTTGAGACTTCTTGAAATATTATTTTGGGGTGCCTTGGGCATCCCCAAGCTTGAGCTTTTATGTCTCCTTAATTCCTCTCATATCATGGTTTCTCTATTTCTCAAAAACTTCATCCACATAAAACTCAACAAGAACTTGTGAGATAAGTTAGTATAAACCAATGCAAAAGCTTTATCATTTTCTACTGTAACAAATCACTAAAATTATTATTCAAAATTTCATACTAAATGTCTCTGCATATTTAACAATCCTATCCTCAAATATAATCATTAAACAAGCAAACATATGCAAACAATGCAACCATAACAGCAATCTGCCAAAACAGTACAGTCTGTAAAGAATGCAAGATTCATCATACTTCCCTAACTCCAACAATTATTAGAAAAATACTAAGCTGTAGAAGATTTATCAGATCTCAATATGCAAAAAGTTTCAACATTATACCATTCTCTGACTTTTCTAGGGAATTTTTGCAACACCGGTAAACTTTCTGTTTTCAAACAGCAACATGTATACTAGCAAAATAAGCATGGTAAAGGCTATCCTTGACATTTTTATTGAAAATAAAGATGCAAAACATTATTCTAAAGAACAGAAATCAAATACTAACAAAATAAAATGACTCTCCAAGAAAAACACATATCATGTGGTGAATAAAAATATAGCTCCGAGTAAAGTTACCGATAGACGAAGACGAAAGAGGGGATGCCTTCCGGGGCATCACCAAGCTTAGGCTCTTGGTTGTCCTTGAATATTACCTTGGGGTGCCTTGGGCATCCCCAAGCTTAGGCTCTTTCCACTCCTTATTCCATAGTCCATCGAATCTTTACCCAAAACTTGAAAACTTCACAACACAAAACTCAACAGAAAACTCGTAAGCTCCGTTAGTATAAGAAAATAAAACCACCACTTAGATACTGTAATGAAATCATTCTAAATTCATATTGGTGTAATATCTACTGTAATACATCTTATCTATGGTTCATACCCTCCGTTACTACTCATAGATTCATCAAAATAAGCAAACAACACATAGAAAACAGAATCTGTCAAAAACAGAACAGTCTGTAGTAATCTGTATCAAACGTATACTTATGTAACTCCAAAACTCCTAGAAAATTAGGAAGTCCTAATAAATTTGTGTACAAATCCAAATCAAAAAGAATCAGATCAAAATCACATTTCTGTGAATTATCAAAACTAATTTACTGGGTGCAAAAGTTTCTGATTTTCAGCAGGATCAAAACAACTATCATCGTAAGCTATCCTAAAGGTCTTACTTGGCACTTTATTGAAACAAAAGCTCTAAAACATGATTACTACAGTAGCACAATCATGTGGACACACAAAAACAGTAAGGGTAAATATTGAGTTGTCTCCCAACAAGCGCTTTTCTTTAATGCTTTTCTAGCTAGGCATGATGATGACAATGATGCTCACGTAAAAGATAAGAATTGAAACATAAAGAGAGCATCATGAAGAATATGACTAGCACATTTAAGTCTAACCCAATTCCTATGAATAGGGATTTTGTGAGCAAACAACTTATGGGAACAATAATCAACTAGCATAGGAAGGCAAAACAAGCATAGCTTCAAAACTTGAAGCACATAGAGAGGAAACTTGACATTATTGCAATTCCTACAAGCATATGTTCCTCCATCATAATAATTTTCAGTAGCATCATGAATGAATGAAACAATATAACCAGCACCTAAAGCATTCTTTTCATGATCTACAAGCATAGAAAATTTACTACTCTCCACATAAGCAAATTTCTTCTCATGAATAGTAGTGGGAGAAAACTCAACAAAATAATTATCATGTGAGGCATAATCCAATTGAAAACTAAAATCATGATGACAAGTTTCATGGTTATCATTACTCTTAATAGCATACAAGCAATCACAATAATCATCATAGATAGCAACTTTGTTCTCATAATCAATTGGAACCTCTTCCGAAACAGTGGATTCATCACTAAATAAAGTCATGACCTCTCCAAATCCACTTTCATCAATATAATCATCATAAATAGGAGGCATGCTTTCATCATAATAAATATTCTCATCAAAACTTGGGGGACTAAACATATAATCTTCATCAAACATAGCTTCCCCAAACTTGTGGCTTTGCATATCATTAGCATCATGGATATTCAAGGAGTTCATACTAACAACATTGCAATCATGCTCATCATACAAAGATCTAGTACCAAGCATTCTAATGCATTCTTCTTCTAGCACTTGAGCACAAGTTTCCTTTTCATCATACTCATGAAAGATATTAAAAAGATGAAGCGTATGAGGCAAACTCAATTCCATTTTTTGTAGTTTTGTTTTATAAACTAAACTAGTGATAAAACAAGAAACAAAAAGATTCGATTGCAAGATCTAAAGATATACCTTCAAGCACTCACCTCCCCCGCAACGGCGCCAGAAAAGAGCTTGATGTCTACTACACAACCTTCTTCTTGTAGACGTTGTTGGGCCTCCAAGTGCAGAGGTTTGTAGGACAGTAGCTAATTTCCCTCAAGTGGATGACCTAAGGTTTATCAATCCGTGGGAGGCTTAGGATGAAGATGGTCTCTCTCAAGCAACCCTGCAACCAAATAACAAAGAGTCTCTTGTGTCCCCAACACACCCAATACAATGGTAAATTGTGTAGGTGCACTAGTTCGGCAAAGAGATAGTGATACAAGTGCAATATGGATAGTAGATATGGGTATTTGTAATCTGAAATTATAAAAACAGCAAGGTAACTAATGATAAAAGTGAGCGTAAACAGTATTGCAATGGTAGGAAACAAGGCGTAAGGTTCATACTTTCACTAGTGCAAGTTCTCTCAATAATAATAACATACTTGGATGATATAACTATCCCTCAACATGCAACAAAGAGTCACTCCAAAGCCACTAATAGCAGAGAACAAACAAAGATATTATGGTAGGGTACGAAACCACCTCAAAGTTATCCTTTCTGTTCTATCTATTCAAGAGTCCGTATTAAAATAACATGAAGCTATTATTTCCGTTCAATCTATCATAGAGTTCATACTAGAATAACACCTTAAGACACAAATCAACCAAAACCCTAATGTCACCTAGATACTCCATTGTCACCTCAAGTATCCGTGGGCATGATTATACGATATGCATCACACAATCTCAGATTCATCTATTCAACCAACACAAAGTACTTCAAAGAGTGCCCCAAAGTTTCTACCAGAGAGTCAAGACGAAAATGTATGCCAACCCCTATGCATAGGTTCATGGGCGGAACCCACAAGTTGATCACCAAAACATACATCAAGTGGATCACGTGAATATCCCATTGTCACCACAGATAAGCACGACAAGACATACATCAAGTGTTCTCAAATCCTTAAAGACTCAATCCAATAAGATAACTTCAAAGGGAAAAATCAATCCATTACAAGAGAGTAGAGGGGGAGAAACATCATAAGATCCAACTATAATAGCAAAGCTCGTGATACATCAAGATCGTGCCATAGAGAGAACACGAGAGAGAGAGAGAGAGAGATCAAACATATAGCTACTGGTACATACCCTCAGCCCCGAGGGTGAACTACTCCCTCCTCATCATGGAGAGCGCCGGGATGATGAAGATGGCCACCGGTGAGGGGTCCCCCCTGCGGCAGGGTGCCGAAACAGGCTCCCAAGATGTTTTTGGTGGCTAAAGTGGCTTGCGGCGGCGGAACTCTCGATCTATTGTTAGCTTCGATGTTTTTAGGGTATATGGGAATATATAGGCGAAAGAAGTTGGTCGGGGGAGCCTCGAGGGGCCCACGAGGGTGGAGGGCGCGCCTAGGGGGGTGGGTGCGCCCCCCTATCTCGTGGCCTCCTCGATGCTTCCCTGGCTTGCACTTCAAGTTCCCGGGATTTCTTCTGTTCCAAAAATAACTTTTCCGAAGGTTTCATTCCATTTGGACTCCGTTTGATATTCGTTTTCTTCGAAACACTGAAATAGGCAATAAAACAACAATATGGGATGAGCCTCCGGTTAATAGGTTAGTCCCAAAAGTAATATAAAAGTGTATAATAAAGCCCGTAATCATTCAAAACAGATAATAAAATAGCATGAATGCTTCATAAATTATAGATACGTTGGAGACATATCAAGGATTCACTCAGCCCCTTGCCCAAGCCGGAGTTATAGCAGGCACATGGACTCAGCAGCCATTTCAAGCAACGCCCAGCGTCGTAAGCAGCCACGTGGGCATGACCCGACGCGTGATGGAGCTCATAACTTGGTCGATCAGGACAGAGTGCGTCAAGAGGCTGAGCAGGTGGCTCAACAACCCCTTCCGGTTTATCCAACGACTTCAGTCAAGGCAGGTGTGACCTCTAGATCTACAGGTGTACCCTATTTAGTGCCGGCTCTGCGTAATGAGCGTTTGCCCAAGGATTTCAAAGGACCTTGTAAGGTGCCTAGTTACACAGCCGATTTACCCCCTGAGGCATGGATTGAAAGTTATGAGATGGCCATGGAATTGTTGGAGGTCAGTGATGCTGCATGCGCTAAGTACTTCACCATGATGCTGGATGGGACGGCCCGTACTTGGTTAAAAGGGCTGTCGGCCAATTCCATCGGGTCATGGGCTGAGCTAAAGGCCCGGTTTATTCAGAACTTTAAAGACACATGCAAACAACCCATGTCGATTGTGGACTTGGCTACTTGCGCCCAAGAGGAGGGTGAATCAACAACCCATTGGGTGCGCCGGGTCAAAGCTATCATACATTCATCCGATAACATGAATGCTGGCTCTGCAGTCTTAATGTTGGAGAACAATTGCTGTGTTTTGCCTCTTAAGCAAAAGCTGGGGCTGCTCAAGCGCAATTGTAATGATATGGGGCAGCTGATGGCGGCTCTAATCAAATATGCCGACTCTGATAGTATCAAGGACCCCGAGTCTGATGATGACAAGCCGGGAAAGGGAAAGAAGAATGGCAACGCCAAGGGTCAGCAGCATAACCTAACGAATTAGGGGGGAGATGGTAAACGCAAGCACTACAAAAAAGACACATCCGTGACATTTTCGGCCGAACAATTTTTTTTCCTGTCATACATATGACACTTCTATGACGATAATTGTGACAAAAGCCGGTATCATCATAGATGTGGTGGGCTCCTACTTCTATGACAAAAAATCATGACAGAAAATGGACTTTTCATCCTGGGCAGGCCAGAGACGCAGCTGCATGACATTCTTTGGGCCGTCCATGACGGAAAAAACCGTGGTAGAAGCGAGGGTGAGGAAAATTTCAGGGAGTTCCCGGTTACGGTGGGTGGTCGGGGGCTGAGCGATGCACGTTTCTCTCGTACACGTACGCGCGTGTGTGCGAGGCGTTGGCTCTAACTGAACCCGAGCGAGGCGTTGGGCTCTAACTGAACCCGAGCGATTGCACTGTAGGCTACGCGTTACTGAACCCGAGCGATCGATCGATGGCTGTTAACTGAACCCGATCAAGCGATTCCTTCGCTACTGCTGCTAACTGAAGCCGATCGATGCTGCCTCTCTGGATGAACAGTGAGCGTTGCGAGGGGTTTGGATGAACAGTGAGCAGTGTGAGTGGATGGACAGGACCCGTGGCGTTGCCTCTGGATGAACAGGACCCCGATCGATCGAGCCGGTTGGGGCTGGATGAACAGGACCCTGTGGAGGGCTGGATGAACAGGACGACCATGTGGAGGGCTGGATGAACAGTAGATGGTGGAGGGGTGGATGAACGGTAGCCCGTAGAGGGGTGATTGAACAGGAGCCCGTGGAGAGGGGTGGTTGAACATTAGCCAGTGGAGTAGCGCGCGGTGGAGGCTGGATGAACAGGAGCCCGTGGATGAACAGTCGCAGGTGGAGGCTGGAGGAGGTCGATGGTGGATGAATAGTAGCCCGTGGAGGCTGGAGGAGGTCGACGGTGTAGATGAACAGTATCCGTGGAGTCCCATTTTGTGGTACGCCACACCCCTCCTGATGAACAGGACCCCTGTTTCGACCGTAGCGCTCCAACACAAGTCCGTTTCGTCCGTTTTGCGGTACGCCACATCCCTCCCGATCAATAGGACCCCTGTTTCGACCGTAGGAGGTCCGTTTCCTCTGTTTTGCGGTACGCCAGACCCCTCCCGATGAACAGGATCCCGTTTCGAACGTGGCTGGTCGAACACAAGGCCGTTTCCTCTGTTCTGCGGTATTGCCAGGCCTCGTTTCCATCACCTGTTCCGTCCAAGCCCTCCCGATGAACACGACGACGCATTCCATTCCTACCCAGCTGGTTGGCTCCCCATGAACACGACGGCGACGTTGTTTCTCCGTTTCGACCCAGCCATGTACACGAGCCCTGGCCGTACGTATGCGCGAGTAGGCGTTTGAGACCCCGCCCATATGTACGTACATGGCCATATTTTATTTCTTGCACCCTGGCCGATGTACGTACGTGTACATGCTACGTGCACGCCTCTACTACGACACGTGCGCGCCTCTACTACGACATGTGCGCGCCTCTACATCCACCAGTATGTATGTACACGTCTACGACCAGAATGACAACGCTACGTACGCTTCGACCAGGTGGGTCCTGACTGTCAGGCACTTCCTTGCGTGCAAAGATGTAGCTGGTGGGTCCCAGCAGTCAGGGGGGCGAATTGTTTTTTTTGGACGCACTTCCTTGCGTGCGAAGATGTGGCTGGTGGGTCCCAGCAGTCAGGGGGGCGAATTGTTTTTTGCCTGGACGCACTTCCTTGCATGCGAAGATGTAGCTGGTGGGTCCCAGTAGTCAGGGGGAAACATTTTTTTTGCCAAATACGGTGGCCCGTCCGGTGGGTCCCCGCTGTCAGGTGGAGGAATAATTATTTTGCGCGTAATAAGGAGGCACTTCCTTGCTGCGGCCGTGGACCCAGCTGTCAGCCTCTCCACGTACAGTCCACATCCGATGGAAGCCGTTCCTTGACCATGTTGACCACGCCGCGCCGGCAACACCAGGGCGGTGGACGACGACGAGGCCTAGGAAGGGGATGACGCGGAGCCGGGGAAGACGCGGCAGTGGATGCCCACACGTAGAGGAGTATGAGGGTTCACTCGTTCGGCTGTGGTGTGAGGCTGCCGTCGCTGCAGAATAACAAGGGGTGTGGGTGCGTAGAGGGATGGCCTGGCCAGCGGTGGGAGTAGTAGGGGGCGGTGAGGCCTCCGCGGCATCACAGCCGGCCACGAGCGGCAGGAGCAAGCGGCACGACCGGCGCTGCTTTGGGCGACTAGAGCAAGAAGACCAGAGGTTGAAGAAGCACTACGGCCGTTGGATGGACATCGTACGGTCACTGGAGCTAGAATCGTTCATATATTGACTAAAGTTAACAAAGGCCTCCGTCCCAGTCAACTTAGTAGGCCCACAAGTCAGCCTCCCACCAAGGCGGGTCCCAGCTAGCAGGGGGTATTCATTTTTTTGTGCGTAATAAGGAGGCACTTCCGGTGGGTCCGAGCTGACAGCGGGGGGAACGTTTTTTTGCGAAATACGGTGGCCCGTCCGGTGGGTCCCAGCAGTCAGGGGGAAACGCTTTTTCCACAAAAATACGGTCGCCCATCCGGTGGGTCCCAGCAGTCAGGGGGAAATGTTTTTTTCGCGAAATACTGGTGGCCCGTCCGGTGGGTCCCTGCTGTCAGGTGGAGGAATAATTATTTTCCGCAAAATAAGGAGGCACTTCCTTGCGGCTGCCGTGGACACAGCTGTCAGCCTCTCCTTGTACAGTACTCTTCCGATGGAAGTCAGTCATTGACCATATTGACCACGCCGCACCGAGAGCACCACAGCGGTAAACGACGGCGAGGCCTAGGAAGGGGACGACGCGGAGCCCGGGAAGACGCAACAGTGGAAGCCCGCGCGGAGAGCACTATGAGGGTTTACCGGTTCGGCTGCCGTCGCCGCAGAATAACAGGGGGTGTGGGTGAGTAGGGGATGCCCTGGCCAGCGGTGGGAGTAGTAGGGGGCGCTGAGGCCTGCGCGGTGATGTCTACTACACAACCTTCTTCTTGTAGATGTTGTTGGGCCTGCAAGTGCACAGGTTTGTAGGATAGTAGCAAATTCCCCTCAAGTGGATGACCTAAGGTTTATCAATCCATAGTAGGCGTAGGATGAAGATGGTCTCTCTCAAACAACCCTGCAACCAAATAACAAGGAGTCTCTTGTGTCCCCAACACACCCAATACAACGGTAAATTGTATAGGTGCACTAGTTCGGCGAAGAGATGGTGATACAAGTGCAATATGGATGGTAGATAAAGGTATTTGTGATATGAAATTATAAAAACAGCAAGGTAGCAAGTAACAAAAGTGAGCGTAAACGGTATTGCAATGATAGGAAACAAGGCCTAGGGTTCATACTTTCACTAGTGCAAGTTCTATCAACAATAAAACATAGATAGATCATATAACAATCCCTCAACATGCAACAAAGAGTCACTCCAAAGACACTAATAGCGGAGAACAAACAAAGAGACTATGGTAGGGTATGAAAGCACCTCAAAATTATTCTTTCGGATCAATCTATTCAAGAGTTTGTACTAGAATAACACCTTAAGACACAAATCAACCAAAACCCTAATGTCACCTAGATACTCCATTGTCACCTCAAGTATCCGTGGGCATGATTATACGATATGCATCACACAATCTCAGATTCATCTATTCAACCAACACAAAGTACTTCAAAGAGTGCCCCAAAGTTTCTACCAGAGAGTCAAGACGAAAATGTGTGCCAACCCCTATGCATAGGTTCATGGGCGAAACCTGCAAGTTGGTCACCAAAACATACATCAAGTGGCACATGATATCCCATTGTCACCACAGATAAGCACGGCAAGACATACATCAAGTGTTCTCATTAAAGACTCAATCAATAAGATAACTTCAAAGGGAAAACTCAATTCATCACAAGATAGTAGAGGGGGAGAAACATCATAAGATCCAACTACAATAGCAAAGCTCGTTATACATCAAGATCGTGCCATAGAGGGAACACGATAGAGAACACGAGAGAGAGAGAGATTAAACACATAGCTACTGGTACATACCCTCAGCCCTGTCACGCCCAATATGCGACCCTATCCAAAAGGAACTCGAAGGTCCCACCAAGGATAGACCCGCATATTGAAACGCTTTTGCAAGGTGGATATCATTACATCAACATTTCATAATAGATGGGGATACATACATAAGGCATACAATGCCACACGAATACAACATCATCATACATAAGACCAACATCCGACTACGGATGAAACACAAATAGAAACTTAAACGACATCCACCCTGCTAGCCCAGGCCGCCGACCTGGAACCTATCCCCTGATCGAAGAAGAAGCAGAAGAAGAACTCCAAGACAAGCAAACATCGCTCTCGCGTCATGATCATCGCATAACCTGTACCTACAACTGTTGTTGTAGTAATCTGTGAGCCACGAGGACTCAGCAATCCCATTACCATGGGTATCAAGACTAGCAAAGCTTAAAGGGAAAGGAAGGGGTAAAGTGGTGAGGCTGCAGCAGCGACTAAGCATGATATGGTGGCTAACATACGCAAATAAGAGCGAGAAGAGAGCAAGCGGAACGGTCGTGAAGCTAGCAATGATCAAGAAGTGATCCTGAACTCCTACTTACGTCAAACATAACCCAAAGATCGTGTTCACTTTCCGGACTCCGCCGAAAAGAGACCATCACGGCTACACACACGGTTGATGCGTTTTAGTTCATATCTGGTGTCATGTTATCTACAACCGGACATTAACAAATTCCCATCTGCCTATAACCGTAGGCACGGCTTTCGAAAAATTATACCCTGCAGGGCTGTCCCAACTTAGCCCATGATAAGCTCTCGCGATCAACGAAGGATATACCTTCTCCCAGGAAGACCCGATCAGACTTGGAATCCCGGTTTACAAGACATTTCGACAATGGTAAAACAAGACCAACAAAGCCTCCCGCTGTGCCGACAAATCCTGATAGGAGCTGTACATATCTCGTTCTCAGGGCACACCGGATGAGCCAGACGTCGGGTTGGCATAGACCCTGGTTGCCCAGGGGGCGCCGGACATCGCTCGGTTTGGACCAACACTTAGACCAGCATTGGCCCGGGGGGGCTAAAATAAAGACGACCCTCGAGAGGGCGACTCCCAAGGGAAAAGTAGGTGGTGGTGAGGCAAATGGTAAAACCAATGTTGGGCCTTGCTGGAGGAGTTTTATTCAAAGCGAACTGTCAAGGGGGTCCCATAAATTACCCAACCGCGTAAGGAACGCAAAATCCGGGAACATAACACCGGTATGACGGAAACTAGGGCGGCAAGAGTGGAACTAAACACCAGGCATAAAGCCGAGTCTTCCACCCTTTACCAAGTATATAGATGCATTAATAATATAAGAGATATTGTGATATCCCAACCTAATCCTGTCCACCCTGGAGCAATCTTCAACTTCACCTGCAACTAACAACGCTATAAGAGGGGCTGAGCAAAAGCGGTAACATAGCTAAGCAACGGTTTGCTAGGAAGGGTGTCAAAGGTTAGAGGTTCATGGCAATTTGGGATGGCTTGATGAGCAAAAGATAGATGACACAGCATAGCGATAGAACGAAGCAACTAGCATAGCAAGGATAGTAGTGAGATCCAGGGTAGCGGTCATCTTGCCTGAAATCCCGCAAGGAAGAAGAATGAGTCCATGAAGGAGATGAAGCCACGAAGACGAACCAAGCGTAGACGAACGAGTCCTCACGATCGCAACGAAACGGGAACTATCAAGAGAAGCACACAACATGGTAAACACACCACACATAGACAAGACATGATGCACAACAAGCATGATGCATGACAAAGCTAGACGAGGCTACTCATGGCAAGAGATGATGCAAACAAGAGCAACACATCAAGGCAAGTTTAAATGAGGCCGCGAACAACATACAACAAATCCGGTAAGTCCTCATATGCATATTTCGAAAATGGTCCAGATCTGAATAAACCTTATGTTCAAGTTGTTAAACAGCAAGTTAAGATGCACCAAGATGATCTACACGAGATTCTAGTCAAGTTACATATAAAGTTCATTTAGTTCGGAGCTATGGCCTAGAAGATATGAGCAAAACAAGTTAAACATGGCATTGATGCAAAAAGCATTCAAACATAAAGCAAACACACCAAAACAAGGATGCAACATGATAATATGAAGCTACATTCAAATCTAAGCAAGTTTCATATAGAGCACACTCAAAACGAAGCAACGGCTCAACACTCACACACTATACAAGTTATAGCCATAATCTGTCCAAAACAGCAACTAGGCATATTGCACGCATCAAAACAATATGCTACAGGACCTCAACAAGAAAACAAAAGGCATGGGCATGAATGGATAGACAATTTATGTTCAAAACATACTGAAGTATCTCAAAATAAGCATGGATCTCTCTGTAGCAACATGTTTACGTGGCATCAAAATAACAGCAGAACAGGGACTAAAATCAGCAACATTACGAAGCCTAGTTTGCATGATTGTGCTAGTCACCAAATTGATCACAAAAATACATGGCATACATCACTGTAAAGAAGACATGGCATAGTTCAAAACACATGTGTACATCAACTTCATAGGATGCACACATCAATCATGGAAAAAATGACAAAAGAGCAAGTTCTGTTAACAGACAGCAGACAGCATCATATAGCACTCTTGCAATAATAATTAAGGCATCAAGATGAACTCAAATGAACATGATGCAATGGAATGAAATGATGTACTTGTCGAGACGAACAATTTGACATATTACATGCACGAAACGGAGCAGTATGCATGGAGATATGATGCGATGAACATGGCATGATAATGTCAAAATATTCCGGGACTTGGGCAAAATTTCGGGGTCAACCTCTTTTTCAGATCTCGATCCGGGCTCGCCGGAGTAGACGCCGGAGATGGGGGAGATGGCCGGAGATGGGGAAGGGGAGGACGGATCCGGCGGCGGTGGGGGAGGAGGTCACCGGTGAGGGAGGCACGCGGCCTCGGGAGGCACGGCCCCGCGGCGGCGCTCAGGATCCGCCCGATCCAGGCGGTGGC
>NC_057804.1:472185585-472191827 GCF_018294505.1 Triticum aestivum
CCGGGTGGCGAACGCCGGGGTGGCGGAGATGGCGGCCACGGCGGCAGAGATCCGGCGTGGGCAGCGCGATAGACGGGCGGCGCGCGGTCCCGGTCGCGGCTCGGGCGGGCCGGCCTCGGGCCCCGCGGGCCGGCGGCGGGCGCGGAGGAGAGAGAAGGAGGGCGCGGGTGAGGTGGCGGCGTGGGAGTGGCTGGCGGCGGCGGCGGGCGACGTGGCAGCACCGGATAGGGCGGAGCGAGGTGGCCGGCGGACATGTCCGGCTCGGGCAGATGTGTCCGGCGGCGCGAGGATGAAGATGGCTAGGGTTAGACCGGGATTTTCAGGGGAGGCACAAATATATAGGTAGAGGGAGCTAGGAGACTCCAAATGAGGAGCGGTTTTCGCCCACACGATCGTGATCGAACGACCGAGAGCATGGAGGGGAGTTTTCTAGGTTTTGGGACACTTTGGAAGGGGTGTTGGGCTGCAAAGAGAAGGGGGTTTCGGGCTACGCGGATAACCGTTGGAGTATCAAATGACCTCCAAATGGCACGAAACTTGACAGGCGGTCTACCGGTGCTATACCAAGGCCGCTTGGCAAACCTCAGGCCATTCCGAGAAAGTTTAACACCCGCTCACAATAGGAGACAAAAAGGGGAACGCCGGAGGACATAGGAGTGCCGGATTGCAAAACGGACAACGGGGAAAATGCTCGGATGCATGAAACGAACACGTATGCAAAATGAGATGCACATGATGACATGATAAAATGCAACACGCAAACAAATGACATGGCAAACAACAACGAATAACTGGCAGACACCTGGCGCAAAGAATCCGGGGCGTTACAACACTCCTCCACTAACAAGAGATCTCGTCCCGAGATCTTAGGACCGAGACTGAAGGGAAAAGGGATGAGGTGAAACAAGAACTCAAGAGAAGAAGCAAAGAATCGAGAGCACTCGAGAAGAAGAGAGGAACGACAAGAATCTTAAAGTCACGGAAACAGATAGACTATGAAACAACTCCGGTTAGAACGAGATAAGAAACGAATAAGACTGAAAGGATTTAGGTAGCACTCCGGTTGAAACAAGGAAAGAATAGAACATGAGCTTCACCCAAAGAGATGGTACTTGACGAGATGAACAATGCAATGCCTCCGGAAGAATCGAAAGAATTGAATGAAAAGAACTTAGAAGGAAGGATTGAATGGATTTGAATATCTGAGAAGAACGAAGAAATGCAAAACTCCAATTCAAAAGAATACGGAGAATTAATTGCACTTCGAGATGCGAGAAGAAAAGATACTTGAACTCCGCCAACAAGAATCTTGATGACTCTTGAAAGAATGAATTAAATCATGAAGAACTCCGGTGACAAAAGGATGATGAGATAGAATGAAGGAAGAAAGAATAAGATTAAAGCCTTGCGATGATTTAGATGGAGGTTCTGACGAAATGGCTAAGGAAATTGAACTCCGGGAAAAGAAAAGATCAAAACACTTGGAACTAGAATTTATTCATCAAGAACAAACTCCGAAGAAAAGGATTAACCACTTGAGGAAATAAGAATAAGATTTATTGTATGCTTATCCTTCATCAAATTAAATTGATGACAAGCAAAAGATTTTGCATACCACTTATTCTTCTTGAAAAGGATTGAGAAGTGACATGTCGCAAACTTGAGAAGGTCTTCCTGAACCACCGATAGGATTGGAAAGAACGAATGGATTAAAATGATAATCAAGGAAAAAGAGTCTTGAACGAACCACCGTAAGAATTCAAAAATGACTGATGAAAGAGACCGAATCACCGGGAAGACTTAGAAGAACAAATATGCTCGAGGGGATTTAGATGCAAAAGAACAAAGAGATCATGAGCTGATTAAAGAACACTTGAACGAAGCACCGGGATAATTTGGATAATGGTAGCTAGAATGATGGCCTCCGGTGAAAAGAAACGGTAAAACAACTCCTAAAATACTCCGGACGGGTAAGAAAAGAATATCTGACGAATGGAATAATATGAGAGGATAACATGAAGCTAGAACCACGAATCTCCGGGAGAACGGACAAAATTTAGAGGACAAACTCTTCTTCGGTCTTCAAATGACGACGAGAAACACCACCAAAATTGTTGAGAAACTCCGGAAGAATGAAAAGCAAAGAGGTTGAGCCAACAATGAAAAGAATTTGAAAGCGATCTTGGGGAAGGCCTGTGACTGATGGAATCCATTCTTACGTCACACTTGAAAATAATTTAAGAATAACTCCGGGAGAATTAGAAGAGTCAGGTAAGATCCTGGGAAAAGACCTGTGGGTTAGGGCCCACTGAAGAGAAAACACCATTGGGAAGGGATGATGAATAGATAGATGAAGCACCAGAACAATTGAAATATTAGAATGAGGTAACGACCACGAATTAATTGGAACACAGACGAATCTCCTGAGATGTCTTGAGCACTCCGGAAGGATAAACTGGCGAGAGGCGAACGAGCAAGGAAAACACTTGAGCCGAGGGAAAGAATATGATCAACCCAAAAAACATGAATTGAGTCCACCGAAGAAGAGATGAAGAATGTCCATCGAGACAAGAATTCACCAGTTGAAATAATTTACAAAAGACTGAAGAGGTTCCGCACGAATGAGATAGATGGTCGAGAGAGAGTCAGACTCCAGGAAGAAAAGGGTGGGAGGGCGGGAAAAACAAAGGCAACTCGGGAGGGGAAACGACGAATATCTTGAAGAGACAACACCGGTTGAAATCATTGGGGAAAGAAGGCAAAGACTTTGCATGAGTAGGATGGATACTCGATTACGGACTCCAGTTCCGAGATGAAAAAGGGTGGGCGGGTGGGAAAACAAAACAACTGAGGATAGAGAAATAACTTCATTGAGAGCAAACTGAGGATTGAACTCGCAAAGATGAAGAGGTTCGAGTCAACTTGACGAGAAATGCACCGAATAAAAAGAGCTGAGAACCAACGATCGGAAAACCAACTGCGTGAACCTAAAGAAAAATTTGAAGGGGAAGAGGAGTGATTCAAAACACCTACGTCAAGATTTCTTACCAGAGCGACGAAGGGGCAGAGGAGTAAAAAGAATTCCTACTCTCCGAGATAACTAGACTCCGAAAACAATTTTTTTCTAGACTCAACATCGGCCAGACTACACGATTAATCAAGGGGGCTCCTAGGGTCGGTCGAGGCTCTGATACCAACTTGTCACGCCCAATATGCGACCCTATCCAAAAGGAACTCGAAGGTCCCACCAAGGATAGACCCGCATATTGAAACGCTTTTGCCAGGTGGATATCATTACATCAACATTTCATAATAGATGGGGATACATACATAAGGCATACAATGCCACACGAATACAACATCATCATACATAAGACCAACATCCGACTACGGATGAAACACAAACAGAAACTCAAACGACATCCACCCTGCTAGCCCAGGCTGCCGACCTGGAACCTATCCCCTGATCGAAGAAGAAGCAGAAGAAGAACTCCAAGACAAGCAAACATCACTCTCACGTCATGATCATCGCATAACCTGTACCTGCAACTGTTGTTGTAGTAATCTGTGAGCCACGAGGACTCAGCAATCCCATTACCATGGGTATCAAGACTAGCAAAGCTTAAAGGGAAAGGAAGGGGTAAAGTGGTGAGGCTGCAGCAGCGACTAAGCATGATATGGTGGCTAACATACACAAATAAGAGCGAGAAGAGAGCAAGCGGAACGGTCATGAAGCTAGCAATGATCAAGAAGTGATCCTGAACTCCTATTTATGTCAAACATAACCCAAAGACCGTGTTCAGTTTCCGGACTCCGCCGAAAAGAGACCATCACGGCTACACACACGATTGATGCGTTTTAGTTTGTATCTGGTGTCAAGTTATCTACAACCGGACATTAACAAATTCCCATCTGCCTATAACCGCAGGCACGGCTTTCAAAAAATTATACCCTGCAGGGGTGTCCCAACTTAGCCCATGATAAGCTCTCGCGATCAACGAAGGATATACCTGCTCCCAGGAAGACCCAATCAGACTCGGAATCCCGGTTTACAAGACATTTCGACAATGGTAAAACAAGACCAGCAAAGCCTCCCGTTGTGCCGACAAATCCCGATAGGAGCTGCACATATCTCGTTCTCAGGGCACACCGGATGAGCCAGACGTCGGGTTGGCATAGACCCTGGTTTCCCAGGGGGCGCCGGACATCACTCGGTTTGGACCAACACTTAGACAAGCATTGGCCCGGGGGGGCTAAAATAAAGATGACCCTTGAGAGGGCGACTCCCAAGGGAAAAGTAGGTGGTGGTGAGGCAAATGGTAAAACCAATGTTGGGCCTTGCTGGAGGAGTTTTATTCAAAGCAAACTGTCAAGGGGGTCCCATAAATCACCCAACCGCGTAAGGAACGCAAAATCCGGGAACATAACACCGGTATGACGGAAACTAGGGCGGCAAGAGTGGAACAAAACACCAGGCATAAGGCCGAGTCTTCCACCCTTTACCAAGTATATAGATGCATTAATAATATAAGAGATATTGTGATATCCCAACCTAATCCTGTCCACCCTGGAGCAATCTTCAACTTCACCTGCAACTAACAACGCTATAAGAGGGGCTGAGCAAAAGCGGTAACATAGCCAAGCAACGGTTTGCTAGGAAGGGTGTCAAAGGTTAGAGGTTCATGGCAATTTGGGATGGCTTGATGAGCAAAAGATAGGTGACGTAGCATAGCGATAGAACGAAGCAACTAGCATAGCAATGATAGTAGTGAGATCTAGGGTAGCGGTCATCTTGCCTGAAATCCCGCAAGGAAGAAGAACGAGTCCATGAAGGAGATGAAGCCACGAAGATGAACCAAGCGTAGACGAACGAGTCCTCACGATCACAACGAAACGGGAACTATCGAGAGAAGCACACAACATGGTAAACACACCACACATAGACAAGACATGATGCACAACAAGCTTGATGCATGACAAAGCTAGACGAGGCTACTCATGGCAAGAGATGATGCAAACAAGAGCAACACATCAAGGCAAGTTTAAATGAGGCCGCGAACAACATACAACAAATCCGGTAAGTCCTCATATGCATATTTCGAAAATGGTCCAGATCTGAATAAACCTAATGTTCAAGTTGTTAAACAACAAGTTAAGATGCACCAAGATGATCTACACGAGATTCTAGTCAAGTTACATATAAAGTTCATTTAGTTCGGAGCTACGGCCTAGAAGATATGAGCAAAACAAGTTAAACATGGCATTGATGCAAAAAGCATTCAAACATCAAGAAAACACACCAAAACAAGGATGCAACATGGTAATATGAAGCTACATGCAAATCTAAGCAAGTTTCATATAGAGCACACTCAAAACGGAGCAACGGTTCAACACTCACACACTATACAAGTTATAGCCACAATCTGTCCAAAACAGCAACTAGGCATATTGCACGCATCAAAACAACATGCTACAGGACCTCAGCAAGAAAACAAAAGGCATGGGAATGAATGGATAGACAATAACCATATGTTCAAAACATACTGAAGTATTTCAAAATAAGCATGGATCTCTCTGTAGCAACATGTTTACGTGGCATCAAAATAACAGCAGAACAGGGACTAAAATCAGCAACATTATGAAGCCTAGTTTGCATGCTTGTGCTAGTCACCACATTGATCACAAAAATACATGGCATACACCACTGTAAAGAAGACATGGCATATTTCAAAACACATGTAGACATCAACCTCATAGGATGCACACATCAATCATGGCAAAAATGACAAAAGAGCAAGTTCTGTTAACAGACAGCAGACAACATCATATAGCACTCTTGCAATGATGATTCAGGCATCAAGATGATCTCAAATGAACATGATGCAATGGAATGAAATGATGTACACGTCGAGATGAACAATTTGACATATTACACGCACGAAACGGAGCAGTATGCATGGAGATATGATGCGATGAACATGGCATGATAATGTTAAAATATTCCGGGACTTGGGCAAAATTTCGGGGTCAACCTCTTTTTCAGATCTGGATCCGGGCTCGCCGGAGTAGACGCCGGAGACGGGGGAGATGGCCGGAGATGGGGGAGATGGCCGGAGACGGGGAAGGGGAGGACGGATCCGGCGGCGGTGGGGGAGGAGGTCACCGATGAGGGAGGCACGCGACCTCGGGAGGCGCGGCCCCGCGACGGCGCTCGGGATCTGCCCGATCCAGGCGGCGGCGGT
>NC_057804.1:472192382-472206321 GCF_018294505.1 Triticum aestivum
CGGGCCCCGCGGGCCGGCGGCGGGCGTGGAGGAGAGAGAAGGAGGGCGCGGGTGAGGTGGTGGCGCGGGAGTGGCTGGCGGCAGCGGCGGGCGACGTGGCAGCACCGGATAGGGCGGAGCGAGGTGGCCGGCGGACATGTCCGGCTCGGGCGGACGTGTCCGGCGGCGCGAGGATGAAGATGGCTTGGGTTAGACCGGGATTTTCGGGGGGAGGCACAAATATATAGGTAGAGGGAGCTAGGAGACTCCAAATGAGGAGCGGTTTTCGCCCACACGATCGTGATCGAACGACCGAGAGCATGGAGGGGAGTTTTCTAGGTTTTGGGCCACTTTGGAAGGGGTGTTGGGCTGCAAAGAGAAGGGGGTTTCGGGCTACGCGGATAACCGTTGGAGTATCAAATGACCTCCAAATGGCACGAAACTTGACAGGCGGTCTACCGATGCTATACCAAGGCCGCTTGGCAAACCTCAGGCCATTACGAGAAAGTTTAGCACCCGCTCACAATAGGAGACAAAAAGGGGAACGCCGGAGGACATAGGAGTGCCGAATTGCAAAACGGACAACGGGGAAAATGCTCGGATGCATGAAACGAACACGTATGCAAAATGAGATGCACATGATGACATGATAAAATGCAACACGCAAACAAATGACATGGCAAACAACAACGGATAACTAGCAGACACCTGACGCAACGAATCCGGGGCGTTACAAGCCCCGAGGGTGAACTACTCCCTCCTCGGTATGGAGAGCGCCGGGATGATGAAGATGGCCACCAGTGAAGGATCCCCCCTCCAGCAGGGTGTCGGGAAGGGCTCCTGAGAGGTTTTTGGTGGCTACAGAGGCCTGCGGCAGCGGAACTCTTGATCTATCTTTTTTCGATGGTTTTAGGGTACGTAGGCTTATATAGGAGAAAGAAGTCGGCCGGGGGGTGCTCTAGGGGTCCACGAGACAGGGGGCGCGCCCAGTAAGGGGAGTGGGGCTATCTCCTAGGCTACTCGAGTATCTTCTAACGTGGACTCCAAGTCTCCAAGATGATAATCTTCCAAAAAATCACGTTGCCGAAGGTTTCATTCCGTTTGGACTCCGTTTGATATTCCTTTTCTTCGAAATACTGAAATAGACAATAAAACAACAATATGGGCTGGGCCTTCGGTTAATAGGTTAGTCCCAAAAGTAATATAAAAGTGTATAATAAATCCCATAATCATTCAAAACAGATAATAAAATAGCATGAATGCTTCATAAATTATAGATACGTTGGAGACATATCAGCATCCCCAAGCTTAATTCCTACTCGTCCTCGAGTAGTTAAATGATAAAGAAAGAATTTATGAAGTGTGAATGCTAGAGGTGCACAAGTTTGATTAACGATAATTTCAATCACCTTTACTAGCATCATTATATGTCATAATAGTAGTTCAATTCATAAAAGTTTTCACGAACTAGTAACAAGCAATTCACATGTTAAAGCATAGACCATGAACTTTCTTGAAAACTAGCAAACTTCATTCTTAGTCATCAAACAATTGCAATTCATCTTACTTTCAGGAGGAGTCTATGTTAGAGCTTTGATTTAGCAAACTTCACATACTCAACTATCATATAGTCTTCTACAATTGCTAACACTCATGCAATACTTGTGGTTATGAAGTTTTAATCAGACACAGAGAAATATTGGGGCTTATAATGTTGCCTCCAAACGTATTCACTTTTGGGTGATGCCAACAATAATAGTTCATGCTAAAGTACATCCAATTGGATATATATATCAGGATCACCCTAACACAAAGTGCTTGCCAAAGGATAAAATGAAAAAGGGAAAGGTGAAGATCACCTTGACTTTTGCATAAAGTAAAAGACATAAAGTAAAATATAGGCCCTTCGCAGAGGGAAGCAGAGGTTGTCATGCGCTTTCAGGGTTGGATACACAAAATCTTAATGCGAAAGAACGTCACTTTATATTGCCCCTTGTATATGGACCTTTATTATGCAGTCCGTCGCTTTTATTGCTTCCATAACAAGTTCGTACAAAGCTTATTTTCTCCACACTAATTAGTCATGCATATTTAGAGAGCAATTTTTACTGCTTGCACCGATGACAACTTACTTGAAGGATCTTACTCAATCCATAGGTAGGTATGGTGGACTCTCATGGCAAAAACTGGGTTTAAGGATATTTGGAAGCACAAGTAGTATCTCTACTTGGTGCTAGGAATTTTTGGCTAGCATGAGGGGGAAAGGCAAGCTCAACATGTTTGAATGATCCATGATAATATACTTTAACTGAGATGCGAGAAAACATAACCCATTACGTTGTCTTCCTTGTCCAACATCAACCCTTTAGCATGTCATACTTAATGAGTGCTCACAATTATAAAAGATGTCTATGATAATATATTTATATGCGAAATCTCTCTTCCCTCAATATTCTTTCATGAATTGTTCAAATCACTAATACAATGCTTGCTAACCGTCAATAAATTTACAACCTCTACTTCTTAGATGTGAAGTCGTTACTCACCATGGGATAAGCAAATGAGACATATATAATTTCAGATTTATGACATTCAACTCATTCAACCATTTACTCATAGGATATAAGTGAAGCACACGAGTAAATGAAAAACTACTCCAACAAGATATAAGTGAAGATCAATGAGTAGAAAAATAATTATGCACTATGCGAAGACTCTCTCTCAATAAACAATTTCAGATCTTGGTATTGTATTCAAGCAGCAAGAAAAGCAAAACAAAATGACATTGCAAGGATATCACAACTCATGTGAAGTAGCAAAAACTTAGGTTCAACCGATACTAACCGATAGTTGTTGAAGAAGAAAGGTGGGATGCCTACCGGGGCATCCCCAAGCTTAGATGCTTGAGACTTCTTGAAGTATTATCTTGGGGTGCCTTGGGCATCCCCAAGCTTGAACTTTTGTGTCTCCTTAATTCCTCTCATATCATGGTTTTTCATTTTATCAAAAGCTTCATTCACAACAAACTCAACAAGAACTCATGAGATAGGTTAGTATAAACCAATGCAAAACCTTATCATTTTATACTGTAACAAATCACCAAAATTATTATTCAACATTGCATAATAAATTCCTCTGCATATTTAATACTCCTATCCTCAAATAGAATCATTAAACAAGCAAACATATGCAAACAATGCAACCATAACAGCAATCTGCCAAAACAGTACAGTCTGTAAAGAATGCAAGAGTATCAATAATTCCCTGACTCCAAAAATTATGATAGAAAATTCCCACTGTAATAAATTTATCAGAGCTTAATATGCAAAAATATTCAACATTATACCATTCTCTGACTTTTCTAGGGAATTTTTGCAACAGCGGTAAACTTTCTGTTTTCAAACAGCAACATGTATACTAGCAAAATAAGCATGGCAAAGGCTATCCTTGACTTTTTTATTGAAACTAAAGATGCAAAACATTAATCTAAATAACATCAAGCAAATGCTAACAGGAGAAAATGACCAAGCAAAACACATATCATGTGGCGAATAAAAATATAGCTCCAAGTAAAGTTGCCGATGAACAAAGACGAAAGAGGGGATGCCATCCGGGGCATCCCCAAGCTTAGGCTCTTGGTTGTCCTTGAATATTACCTTGGGGTGCCTTGGGCATCCCCAAGCTTAGGCTCTTGCCACTCCTTATTCCATAGTCCATCGAATCGTTTACCCAAAACTTGAAAACTTCAACCACACAAAACTCAAAACAAAACTCGTAAGCTCCGTTAGTATAAGAAAATAAATCACCACTTAGGTACTGTAATGAACTCATTCTAAATTCATATTGGTGCAATATATACTGTATTCTAACTTCTCTATGTTTCATACCCTTACATACTAGCCATAGATTCATCAAAATAATCAAACAACACAATGGAAACAGAATCTGTCAAAAACAGAACAGTCTGTAGTAATATGTATCAAACGTATACTTGTGGAACCCCAAAAATTATTGAATAAACTGGTAGATCTGAGGAATTTGTCTATTAATCATCTTCAAAAAGAATCAACCTAAAATCACTTTCCAGTAAAAAATGGCAGCTATTCTCGTGAGCGCTAAAGTTTATGTTTTCTACAGCAAGATCACATAAACTTCACCCAAGTCTTCCCAAAGGTTCTACTTGCCACTTTATTGAAACAAAAGCTATAAAACATGATTACTACAGTAGTATAATCATGTGGACACACAAAAACAGTAAGGATAAATATTGGGTTGTCTCCCAACAAGAGCTTTTTCTTTAATGCCTTTTTAGCTAGGCATGATGATGGCAATGATGCTCACATAAAAGATAAGAATTGAAACATAACGGGAGCATCATGAAGCATATGACTAGCACATTTAAGACTAACCCACTTCCTATGCAAAGGGATTTTGTGAGCAAACAATTTATGGGAACAATAATCAACTAGTATAGGAAGGCAAAACAAGCATAACTTCAAAACTTTAAGCAAATAGAGAGGAAACTTGATATTATTGCAATTCCTACAAGCATATGTCCCTCTCTCATAATAATTTTCAGTAGCATCATGAATGAATTCAACAATATAACCAGCACCTAAAGCATTCTTTTCATGATCTACAAGCATAGAAAATTTAGTACTCTCCACATAAGCAAAATTCTTCTCATACGAAATAGTGAGAGTATCATAAAAGACTTGAACACAAAAAATTGTTTCCACATTAAAAGAGTAATGTTCAGAAAAAGGGTAATCATAATCATGACAAGATTTGTAAATATAATCATCACTACTTTTTATAGCATAAGTTTCATCACAATAATCATCATAAGTAGCAACTTCGTTCTCATCATAATCGATTGAAGCCTCTCCCAAGATAGTGGAATCACTAAATAAAGTTGACACTCTTCCAAATCCACTTTCATATTCATCACAATAAAATTCAACATCCTCCAAAATAGTGGGATCACTACTTCCTAAAGTTGACACTCTTCCAAACCCACTTTCATCAATATAATCATCATAAGTAGGAGGCATGCTATCATCATAACAACTTTGCATATCAAAACTTGGGATGCTAAGAATATCATCTTCATTAAACATAGCATCCCCAAGCTTGGGACAATCATTAATTTCAGCAAATATATTCTCAAATATGTCATTCTCACCAAACATAGCTTCCCCAAGCTTGGGCCCTTTCATATCATAAGCATAATCCCTCTCATCATTAAAAATATGGATATCACCAATAGTAAAGCAAATATCATCATCACAATGAGTAGTAGGAGCAACATCATTTGGGAGGGATACCTTTTTACCTTTGCTGCCCCTTCTCTTCCTTTTCTTCTTCACATTATGTGTGGGTTCAGCCTTCTTTATTGATGGATTGGTTGAATAGAAAGCTCCTCCTCGTTACCTGAATCATCATAAGAAATAATAGGAGGAGGTTGGGAAGTCTCTTCCCTTTCATTAGTATTCTCTTCATCTTCTATTTGCTTTCTTTTCTTTAGGTAATTGGCAATATACGGATTTTCAATGCAATTCACCGTACAATACATATAAATCTTCTCTAGATTAATATCAAGGAAATGCTCAAGGTTAAATTTTGGAATAAGCTTAGTTGCATGTTTCAATTCTTCATAACCCAAAAGCAAAGTAAGTTCACTGTAATGAGCAAGGGAGATCAAATCATTACAATTTTTGGACACGCTTCGATCATGAAACAATTTGCATCGGAGATTTAAATGACCACTTTCATTGCAAAGTTCACAATGCTAAAGGTATCTTAAATTTTCAGCACTAACATTAAGCCTTTCTTGCAACCATTTAGTTTCTAAATGCTTATGCCTCTTGCAATATATATCTTCTCTATTCGGTGTGTTCATGCAAACATGCACTCCACAAAAGTTGACATGCTCATAAGAGATATTTTCATCATGACTAGTGCAATCATCATTAGTACTATGGATATTCAAGGAGTTCATACTAACAACATTGCAATTATGCTCATCATTCAAAGATTTAGTGTCAAGCATTTTAATGCATTCTTCTTCTAGCACTTGAGCACAATTTTCCTTTCCATCACTGATGAAAGATATTAAAAAGACGAAGCGTACGAGACAAACTTAACTCCATTTTTTGGTAGTTTTCTTTTATAAACTAAATTAGTGATAAAACAAGAAACAAAAAGATTTGATTGCAAGATCTAAAGATATACCTTCAAGCACTCACCTCCCCGGTAACAGTGCCAGAAAAGAGCTTGATGTCTACTACACAACCTTCTTCTTGTAGACGTTGTTGGGCCTGCAAGTGCACAGGTTTGTAGGACAGTAGCAAATTTCCCTCAAGTGGATGACCTAAGGTTTATCAATCCGTAGGAGGCATAGGATGAAGATGGTCTCTCTCAAAAAACCCTGCAACCAAATAACAAAGAGTCTCTTGTCTCCCCAACACACCCAATACAATGGGAAATTATATAGGTGCACTAGTTCGGCGAAGAGATGGTGATACAAGTGCAATATGGATGGTAGATAAAGGTATTTGTGATCTGAAATTATAAAAACAGCAAGGTAGCAAGTAACAAAAGTGAGCGTAAACGGTATTGCAATGATAGGAAACAAGGCCTAGGGTTCATACTTTCACTAGTGAAAGTTCTCTCAACAATAATAACATAGATAGATCATGTAACAATCCCTCAACATGCAACAAAGAGTCACTCCAAAGACACTAATAGCGGAGAACAAACAAAGAGACTATGGTAGGGTACGAAGCCACCTCAAAATTATTCTTTCGGATCAATCTATTCAAGAGTTCGTACTAGAATAACACCTTAAGACACAAATCAACCAAAACCCTACTGTCACCTAGATACTCCATTGTCACCTCAAGTATCCGTGGGCATGACTATATGATATGCATCACACAATCTCAGATTCATCTATTCAACCAACACAAAGTACTTCAAAGAGTGCCCCAAAGTTTCTACCGGAGAGTCAAGAACGTGTGCCAACCCCTATGCATAGGTTCATGGGCGGAACCCGCAAGTTGGTCACCAAAACATACATCAAGTGGCACATGATATCCCATTGTCACCACAGATAAGCACGGCAAGACATACATCAAGTGTTCTCATAGAAGACTCAATCGATAAGATAACTTCAAAGGGAAAAAACTCAATTCATCACAAGAGAGTAGAGGGGGGAAAACATCATAAGATCCAACTACAATAGCAAAGCTCGGGATACGTCAAGATCGTGCCATAGAGGGAACACGAGATAGAGAGATCAAACACATAGCTACTGGTACATACCATCAGCCCCAAGGGTGAACTACTCCCTCATCATGGAGAGCGCCGGGATGATGAAGATGGCCACCAGTGAAGGATCCCCCCTCCGGCGGGGTGCCGGGAAGGGCTCCTGAGAGGTTTTTGGTGGCTACAGAGGCTTGCGGCGGCGGAACTCCCGATCTATCTTTTTTCTCGATGGTTTTAGGGTACGTAGGCTTATATAGGCGAAAGAAGTCGGTCGGGGGGTGCTCGAGGGGTCCATGAGACAGGGGGCCCGCCCAGTAAGGGGGGGCGCACCCCCTATCTCCTGGGCTCCTCGGGTATCTTCTGACGTGGACTCCAAGTCTCCAGGATGATATCTTACATGCTACGTGCGTGCCTCTACTACGACACGTGCGCGCCTCTACAACGACCAGTATGTACGTACACGTTCGTGACCAGAATGACAACGCTACATACGCTTCGACCAGGTGGGTCCCGACTGTCAGACACTTCCTTGCGTGCGAAGATGTAGCTGGTGGGTCCCAGCAGTCAGGGGGGCGAATCGTTTTTTTGCCCAGACGCACTTCCTTGCGTGCGAAGATGTAGCTGGTGGGTCCCAACAGTCAAGGGGGCGAATCGTTTTTTTGCCCGGACGCACTTCGTTGCGTGCGAAGGTGTCGTTGGTGGGTCCCAGCGGTCAGGGGGGCGAATCATTTGTTTTTTTGCCCGGACGCACTTCCTTGCGTGCGAAGATGTAGTTGGTGGGTCCCAGCAGTCAGGGGGAAATGTTTTTTTTTCGCGAAATACAGTGGCCCCTCTGGTGGGTCCCAGCTGTCAGGTGGAGGAATCATTATTTTCCGCGTAATAAGGAGGCACTTCCTTGCTGCGGCCGTGGACCCAGCTGTCAACCTCTCCACATACAGTCCATGTCTGATGGAAGTCATTCCTTGACCACATTGACCACGCCGCGCCGAGAGCACCAGGGCGATGGACGACGGCGAGGCCTAGGAAGGGGACGACGGGGAGCCGGGGAAGACACGGTAGTGGAAGCCCGCGCGGAGAGGAGTACGAGGGTTCACTGGTTCAGCTGCGGTGTGAGGCTGCCGTCGCTGCAGGGCCTGACCAGCGGTGGGAATAGTAGGGGGCGGTGAGGCCTCCGTGGCAGCACAGCCGGCCATGGGAGGCAGGAGCATGCGGCACGACTGGCTCTGCTTTGGGCGGCTGGAGCAAGAAGACCAGAGGTTGAAGAAGCACTACGGCCGTTGGATGGACATCGTACGGTCACTGGAGCTAGAATCGTTCATATTGACTAAAGTTGACAAAGGCCCCCGTCCCAGTCAACTTAGTAGGCCCACAAATCAGCCTCCCACCATGGTGGGTCCCAGCTAGCAAGGGGAGTATTCATTTTTTTGTGTGTAATAAGGAGGCACTTCCGGTGGGTCCGAGGTGACAGCGTGGGGAACGTTTTTTTTTCACGAAATACGCTGGCCCGTCCGATGGGTCCCAGCAGTCAGGTGGGAAACATTTTTTTCGCGAAATAAGGTGGCCCGTCCAGTGGGTCCCTGCTGTCAGGTGGAGGAATAATTATTTTGCGTGTAATAAGGAGGCACTTCCTTGCGGCCGCCTGGACCCAGCTGTCAGCCTCTCCACGTACAGTACTCTTCCGATGGAAGTCGGTCGTTGACCACGTTGACCACGCTGTGCCCAGAGCACTAGGGTGGTCGTCTGGATGATGGCGAGGCCTAGGAAGGGGACGACGCGGAGCCGGGGAAGACGCAGCAGTGGTAGCCCGCGTGGAGAGGAGTACGAGGGTTCACTGGTTCGGCTGCGGCGTGAGGCTGCCGTCACCGTAGAATAACAGGGGGTGTGGGTGAGTAGAGGGATACCCTGGGCCAGCGGTGGGAGTAGTAGGGGGCGGTGAGGACTCCGCGGCATCACAGCCGGCCACGAGGGGCAGGAGCACGTGGCACGACCGGCGCTGCTTTGGGCGGCTGGAGCAAGAAGACCAGAGGTTGAAGAAGCACTATGGCCGTTGGATGGACATCGTACGGTCACTGGAGCTAGAATCGTTCATATTGACTAAGTTGACAAAGCCCTCCGTCCCCGTCAACTTAGTTGGCCCACAAGTCATCCTCCCACTATGGTGGGTCCCATCTAGCAGGGTGGGTATTCATTTTTTGTGCGTAATAAGGAGGCACTTCCTTGCATGCGAAGATATAGCTGGTGGGTCCGACATGTCAGCGGGGGGAACATTTTTTTCACGAAATACAGAGGCCCTTCCGGTGGGTCCCAGCTGTCAGGTGGAGGAATCATTATTTTGCGCGTATAGTCCATGGCCGATGGATGTTGTTCATTGACCACGTTGACCAGGCCGCGCCGAGAGCACCATGGCGGTGGACGACGGCGAGGCCTAGGAAGGGAACGACGCAGAGCCGGGGAAGACTCGGCAATGGTTGCCCACGCAGTGGGGAGTACGAGGGTTTACTGGTCCGGCTGCCGTCGCCGGAAAATAACAGGAGGTGTGGGTGAGTAGAGGAATGGCCTGGCCAGCAATGAAGTAGGGTGGAGCGGTGCGGCCTGTGCGGCAGCAGAGCCGACCACGGGAGGCGGGAGCAGGCAGTCCCACCGAAGCTGGTTTGGGCGGCTGGAGCAAGAAGATCAGATATTGAAGAAGCAGCACGGCCGTTGGATTAACATCCAACGGTCACTGCTGCTAGAATCGTTTGTGGACTAAGTTGACAAAGCCAAAGTACACGTCAACCTAGTAGACCCACAAGTCAGCCTCCAAATCTGTCCCAAACAGCATACAACCTGAAATTTCTAGCCAGATCCAAATTAATTTTAAATCTAAATATACCTTAATTTAAATTCAATGAAATTTTACCCGCACAAAAACAATGAAATTTAAAATATCAAAATCCAAAAGAAAATAGTATTTGGGAACTAATTGCCTGTTTGCTGTATTTTTTTCATTTTACAGCCCATTTATTATTACTTATAACCCATTTCTTATTACTTATAGCCCATTTTCTAGGCAGAATGCATCCCTACTTGTCTTGAAAGATTTCCGGCCCAGCATGGCGTAGAAAAGCAAGTAGGCCTATGTTGGTTATTCTGCAAAAAACAAAATAGCTGGCTAGCCATTTTTCACAAAGGAAAAAAACAAACTGGGCTGGTCACATGTTAAACATATGAAATAAAAGCCTGGGCTAGACGGGCCACAGGTCCCGCACAACCCAGTTGATACCCTTCTCTGTCCCGAAAAAACAAAATTACTGCGCGCGCTGCTAGGTCCCTACTGTCATCCTCACCATGTATAGTCATCTCCTTATTCCTCTCGGTTGTTGACCATGTTGACAACACTGGAGGGAGGCGCCGGGGCGAGCGAACCAAGGCGGAGGACGATGGTGAGGCCTCGGACGGGAACGAACAAGAGCCGGGGAAGATCACAGCCAACCGTGGGAGGCGGGAGCAGGCGGTCCCGCCGGTGCTAGTTTGGCTTTGGCGGCTCGAGGAAGAAGAGACTGAAGAAACCCGACAGACGTTGAATGTCAATCGAACGGTCAAGGTTGGCACAATCGTTTTTTTGACTAAGTGGACACCAAGTAGCATACTTTTTATATATAGGAATAAAACTGCAAGGAAAATGCGTTCGTCTGCCGTCCTCCTCACAGGGAACGTTCACCACATAAGTGACTGGCACCCTTGGTTTTCAACCGAGAGGTCTTGGGTTCGAGTCCGAGGAACTCTCAATTTTTTCCTCCTTCCTTCCTCGCAAAAAAGGGAAAGAAAATCAAAGACTTGGGAAGGCGTATAGAACAAGCTAGTGTACCAGTAAAGAGACATTGCTGAGTTTTAGAAAAAAGAAAGACGTTCTCCTGTAGCCGGTTCGAATCCAAACCTAGACTATGAGTATATATGGTGCTATGCTACTCTGCAAGTAATGAAACTAACATATCCAACGTTCGCTTCTCCTCTTCTCTACTTAGTCTGCCTAGCATCAGAAGCTCTGGCCGCAGCAACCATGTCCACTGGCTCCTCGTCCACCTGCTCTTCAGCAGGCAACAACCAGATATGCGCCAAGTCGCCACCCGTACCATCGCCTGTGGGTCTCATCACACCCTCGCCGGCACGCGCACCGCAACCGATTGCTCATCGCAACCCACTGTCGTTGGTGTGGTGCCACTGCTGCAAATCACGAAGAGTCATCTGTCATGTTTCAACCACAATCTACAACCCTGGCCGAGTCTTCTACAAATGCCCGAATCATGGGGTAATAATATGTTTAAGTGTTGTTCTGCTGCTTTCAGTTGCTGATTTTTTTAATAGTTTGGTTGATGATCTTCCAATTTGATTCGTGCAGAAAAGGGAAGATTCGTGTGATTTGTATTTCTGGGAAGTTGCTGATGTGGGGGAATGCAACTACACTAATTATTTGGTTAGCCGAGGAATCCCAATACCAGTAGGTTGGGGTGTTGGACAAGTAACTGAAGGAACAGTAGAAGAGGAAGATGCAGAGAAGATGGTTAAAGATGCATTTCCTCTGATCATGGCCAAGCAACAGCTGCTGAACGGCCTTGACAACAATGAGGAGATGAAAGAGCTTGTGAAGATAATGGGCAAAATCGATGTGCTCTGTAGGATGATTGTCTCTTTATTTGCAGTGTATGTAGCACTCGTGATGTATTCAATGGCTACGACATGAGCACTTTGCTGAAACTAGTAATGAATGAAACCTGTGTAGCAGGCTGGGCATAGTGTTGTGAACATCTAATGATTTCTATTAATGGAAATCAGGGGGTATCCCCTTTTGCTCATATAAATAAATAAATAGCAGAGGCCCTATCGGGTCAGCTTTGTTCTCATTCGAAGACGTCGAGCAAATTGCAGTCCAACAACAAACTATGTCATCAAATTCAAGTTTCATAGCCAAATATGAGTACAACTAAACAACAATGTCATCATGTTTTAGTTGTCATACAATCACCAAACACAAATCATCATACATAACAAGTGATGTTCTCACAGCAAAATACTAAACAACATGTTCATCAGGTTTCAGTTGTCATAGCAAACACAATTTCACATAGTAGATAAAAAAACGTCTTCGGACAGGCAAATACGACAAAAGCAATGTAATCATTGTCGGGGGTTAGGTATGACATATGCCAAAGGATGGCTTATCATGGTGGGAGCGAGTAGAACGTCGCCGGTGCCTGGAAGCGGGATGAGGCGAAGAGATGCACGCCGGCGGAACTTACCCAGCTTCAGGGCTCTCCTAGGAGATAACACCCCTACTGCTGCTCTGCGGGGTCTCCGCATGATCACTAAGGCAAAGTGGCTACAATGGTGCTCCTGGAGCTGTTTCGGGAGGCAGGAGAGGGCAAGGCTAGCTCTCTCCTCCCTGTGCTATCTGGTCTATCTCTATCTAGGTCCGAACCCTTTGCATGGGTGCCTCGGGGGGTTTATATAGGCCTACCCCCCGGGGGTACAATAGTAATCCAGCTGGGCGTGGGTCCTAGCCGTCTATCTCTCAAGCCGCCATCTTCCCCGCCGGCTTCTGGGGCCCGCCGACTGGCGAGTCCCGTGGACAAGCTTGATACTATAGCGGCACTCCCGATGATGCATGCTCGGTCATTGGGTCGTGACAATAGTGCCGCCATCTATCGGGCGATCACTGTCGCCATTCCCCATCCTATCTGGTTAATGGCTCGTGGGGCCCTGGGGAGTAGTCGGCCGACTCCAAGGAGGCCGACTCCCACAGATCTGTCTTCGGGGCGCCCAGGCCGCCTTCGGCCCACCCACTGATAGGCGGCCCCGCCGTCTTCGGGCCGTACAGGCCGGCGTCATGGGCACAGTGCGTGGCGCACTGTGGCTGAGGTCAGGGCAGGCATGGCAACAGTGCCGCGCCTCGCCGGAGATCTTCCAGCGATACGGCTCACTGTAGCCATGCTGGCCCTTCGTAAGCAGGGGGGGAACGGCCACGCCGTGATCGTACCCCACATCGTACTTCGGGATGAGGGAGGAGTCATAGGCCGACTCTCCATAGTCGGCCTCTCTGGAGGTCGCCAGCTCGGAGTCGGCTTGTCTCGGAGTCGCCGTCTGGGACTCAGCTTGTCTTGGAGTCGCTCCTGGGACTCGGCTTGAGGGGCGCGGCCTGCCCCGATGTCTTGAAAGGTCCTGGGACTCGGGTTAGCCTACCCGTGGCCCAATACTCCGACAGTAGTCCCCGAAGCTGGTGAAGCCCTGCGGATGCTTCATTGTGGGGCTTCAACAGTTTCAACCTTCCAGGAGCGGACTCTGGAACTTCGGCTGCCGTCTTCCCTTGGGCCGACTGTTGAGAGTCGGATGTTTAGCGAAGAGCCGTAGCTCGAAAGTCGCGGCAGGAAACCAGGCGGCGTGCCTGATACGCTTCCCCGCAGCCATCAAGGCGGTCCTATCGCGCGGCGCCACGTGGAGAGGGCAGTCTGCCTGCCCACGTGCGCGACGGGATGGGCCGTCAGGTGGGGCCCGCCACTACCGTGCCTCGGCATACGGACGGATCCGCTGCGGCCGTGGACAGTTAGTTTTCCCACGTTGTTACTGCATGCAGTAACTTCATGGGGTAGATCGTGGGGCGGCGTGGGGGCATCGTGCGCAGTTAATCCCACGCCCGCCCCCTCGGCTTCTCAGCCCA
>NC_057804.1:472206536-472222958 GCF_018294505.1 Triticum aestivum
CGCCCTTCTTCCCCGCTCCCCTGCTTCGTCTTGCCTTCTCTCCTTCCTGCCTCCGCCATTGAGCAAGAGCATTCCACACCACGGCGATGAGCTCCTCCTCCGCCGCGGCTCCCGCCGTGCGCTCCGGCGTATGGGATGGCTCATCGAGTTCCTCCGCCGGACACGCTGTCTCCCCAGTGCGGACCTCGTGCGCGCCCGCGCCGTGCCAGAGGGGGAGATCCGGCCGGCGCCGGAGGAGGGCGAGCGGGTCATCTTCCGCTCGCACCTCATGCGCGGCCTGGGGCTGCCGGCGAGCGGCTTCTTCCGCTCGTTCTTGGAGTTCCACAGCCTTCAACCGCACCACCTCAGTCCGAATACGGTGGTGTTGCTCTCCGCCTTCGCCACTCTGTGCGAAGGTTTCCTCGGTGTTCTCCCCACCATCGAGCTGTGGGGAGAATTCTTCTCTTCTAAGCTCGGCAAGCACATCGCCGGCGTGCCGGCTCAGTGCGGCGCCTTCATCGCGATGCGGCGCTCGACGGCCGACAACCCCTTTCCTCCCATCACGCTGATCAAGTCGGTGAAGATGTGGCAGCGCTCGTACTTCTACGTGAAGAACCTCGCCTCCGACGGCGACTGGGTCAACCTGCCGCCTTACAACGCCGCCCCCCTAACTGGGAGGCTCCCCAACTGGTCTCACAGAGTCAAGACGCTGACTCCCGTCGGAGGCGCCAACGTAGCGCGACTCCGGGTCTTGACGCAGTCGGAGGGTCTCGTCGGGGCCGACTTGCTGGCCACCTTCGTGGCGCGCCGAGTTCTTCCGCTCCAAGGTCGGCCTCACCTGATCTGTCAGATGAGCGGCCTCCGAGACCCAAGTCGGATGTGCACCAAGGAGATGCCCCGCGCGGAGGTGGCAAACATGGTGAATTATATCGCGAACTGCGAGTTCGGGGAGGACTGGCAGTTCGGCAAGGAGTCGTACTCGCGCGACAACCCCCCACCAATGGTAAGTCGCGTCCCTCTATTGTTTTGTCTTCTTTGCGGCCGACTCCGGCTTCTGACTCTTGTCGGTTTCTTCTGAGCTAGAATCCCCTTATGCAGCCTGCAGCCGGCGCCACGAGACGGCCCCGCGAGTATGTCCCCGATCGTGCGGAGAGCGACGTTGACGACCCCGACTTGGGGGCGGCGGCGATGGAAGCCGACGCCGAAGGCGTGGGAGGAGGAGAAGAAGGCGACTTCAGGCCCTCGGCCACCTTCGCCGACTGGCCTGACGACGACGCCGAAGGGGAAGTCGCCCCGCGCCACTAGCCGAGGGTCGGCTCGTCGGCCGCCGGCTCCTCCGCCGGCCTGGCTGGCCAAGGCGGCGCGAAGAGTCGTCACGCCGGGCCGAGTGCGCCCGGCGGCAAATTGAAGAAGTTCAAGGGGGCGGCCGCCGCGACCAGACGGGAGGAGGCGGCCGCGAAGGCCAACCGCTTCCGAAGGGAACTGAGAAGGCTGCCGCTAGTCTCTGTGTAAGTCTTTACACTTTTTTATTTTCCTTCGTTGAATATTGTCCGAGTCTTCTTTTATACTCCCTCCACTCTTCTTCAGGACCCCTCTTTCTCTTGAGAGAGTTGCCGTCCCCTCCGTCATGGGGTCGGCAGAGACGTCCGCCAATACTCAGCGGGCCGACCCCGCCACCAACCTCCGGGAGGCGACAGAGCGAAATGCGCGGGAGAAGCACGAGGAGGAGGAGGCCGAACGTCTGGAGAAGGTGGAGGCCGACAGGGCGGCCGCCTCTGCCCAGAAGAAGCTGGAGGATGCCGAAGCCGCCCTTGCGGCGAGACGGTGTGCCGAGGAGGCCCTCCCCCCACTGTCGTCTGCACCGCCGCCTCCGGAGTTCACGGGGCAGACCGGGGAGGCCAGCACTGAGAACCCCATCGTGGAGAAGGAGAGCGGCGAGGCTTCCATGTCGGACACTCTCGTGCCGTCGCCGCCGCCTCCACCGCCGTCTGGGAGACCGCACGGCAAACAGCAGGTGGGTCCGTCGGAGCCGCCGGTCACGGACGAGGCCGAGGCGCGGCTGCTTCTCCAAGTCGCCTCGCCGGTGCGCCGCCGTCTTGAGAGGGCGACCTCGGCGCCGCGACCTCGGGAGACCGGTGCCGCCAGCTTGGCAACCTTAGACGCCGAGGCCACAAGTGCCGCGCCCACCGGGTGGGTGCGCGGAGGCGGCACTGGGCCGCTGAACCAAGCGCTTCTGGACGTTCAGGCGAAGCTGCGCGCTGAAGGCGACACCCTTCAAACTTGCACCAAGGCGCATCTGGCAGCGCGGACGGTCGTCCGAGTACGTTTCCTTCTTCTTTTTGATTCTTATTTTTCTTTGTGGGGGCGCGCTAGTGCACCCACTGGGTGTAGTCCCCGAGTTCCGGGCCGGCTGCTGAGCAGGCGGTTCAGAACTCCCTCTGGCGAGCTCCAAATACTAACTTTGTCTTCAATGACTTATTGCAGGAGTATCACAACCTCCGCGCCACTGCCTTCAACCGCAATGTAGAGGAGTTGAGCAAGCGGGCTGCCGAGTTGTTGGAAAGCCGGAGTAAGTTCTTCTTCTTCGCGGGGGCACGCTGGCGCACCCACGGGCTGTAGTCCCCGAGATTCAGGCCGACTGCTGAGCAGTCGGGCCGGATCTTCCCGGTGATCTTCCTTGCTAACGACTTATTTGTCTCCTCTTTCATTTTTTTAGGAGCCAACACCGTTCTTGAGGAGCAGCTGGGCGAGGCCAATACCGCCCGGCGTGCCAAGGAGGAGGAGTGTGGCAAGCTTGCCACGAAGCGCGACTTGCTGGCGGCGCAGCTGGCCGAGCAGAAGGAACTGCTCAAGAAGGCGCAGGACGGTGCCGAGAAGAAAGAGGCCGCTCTCCTGGCCGAGTTTGAGAGCGAGTGCTCCTCCTGGACTGACAGGGAGGCGATGCTGACCTCCGGCTTCCACGAGATCGAGGACATTGTTGATGGTAAGCTTATTTCGTTTCTTTGGGCTTCCGACTATGTGTCAGGCTGACTTCTGATTTTTCGACTTGCTTCTTTTTTTGTCTTGGCAGACTTCTTCCCTGGTCACTCGCAGGCAGTCCCTCTGGCCATCGAGGCTGCTCATGAGGCGCGAAGGGCAAGCGGTGAGGAGATCGCTGCTAATGCCCCCCGAACCGTCGATGAGCAGCTCCTGAGCATTGAAGCCCGTCTTCGTCCGGCCCACCGGCAGATGCGCCAGCTTCAGCGTGCCGGCACCCAGGCGGTTGCCATTTTGTGGCCGGACATGCCGGCTCTGCGCACCGCTAGTCGGACCGCCGACTGGCTGGAAGTCGCTGCCGGCCGTCTTGAGTTCGTCAAGGCTTGGTATCCAGGGCTGGACCTGGACCGTCTGGCCGCATTCCGGTCAGAAGCCCAGGCCAAACTGGAGGCCGTGGAGGGCGCCCTTGTCGAGCGTGCGGCGGCCATCGCCGAGTACACGGACATTAGTGTCTTCGTGCCCGAGCGGGCTGAAGGCGGCGAGGAAGTGCCGCCAGAGTGGTTCGGAATGAACCCGGAGTATGCCGAGGACTCGGCGGAGGTGATTGACTCTAGCACCGAGGAGGAGGACGAGGCGGAGGCCGAAGGTGAGGCGGAGGTGCCAGAAGACGGAGCAGGCGGCCAGCCTCAGCTCGACCGCGCCTCCAGCAATGAGCCGCGTCGAGAGAAGGCGACTGCCGCCGGAGGCGATCAAACCGAGACTGCCCAGCCGACTGCCCCGGCGCCTGACACCGCCGTCTCCTCCGATCCTCCGATCCCAGATGCCGCCTCCTAGGCTGCCTTTTCCGCCTCTACTTGTCTGTCTTAGTAATCTTTTGAAACTTTGTTAGATTCGAACAATTCCACCCACGGGGTGTATCTTGAACTTCTATTCGATGATTCGACCAAGGGCCTATGTAAATATTTATCCGATTTCCGTCTTTCCTTGCTTACTGCTCTTTAGGCTTTTCCCTTTGCCGCCTTCCTTTAGTCGCTGCCTTGCCAGTCGGACAGCCGCTCTGCGGACTGTCACTGGGTCAAGTGCTTGGCTACTTCGGGAAGGCAAGTACTTGGCAGTTTAGAGTTTCTTTAGCAAGTCGGATAGAAAGCGACAGGCCGACTACCCAAGAGTCGGCCGTCCTTGATAGAGGTTAATAAAGACGGCGAGCCGACTACTCATGAGTCGCCTTTCTGCTTCAGAAATGCTGGAGGCCGTCTTACGCTATGTTCGTGCTTTAGGTCCTTAGCCATTTTTCGTGTGGGCGCCCATTCTTCCTCACTCCTTCCTGCCTCACAGTCGCTCTGCAAGCTGCGGCTTTGCTAGGAGGCGGATTGGGTACCGCACACTACTTGTCTGACTGCGGGAAGCTCCTCATAGCGCAAGGCGGCGAGTCCCCGGGCCGACTAGTCTGGCCCGGTGCCAAGCGGCTTGTAATGAAAGTAATGTACTCGAAGGCATAATTCTTATCATACAGATAACAAAAAGGGCAGTCCCCGAGCTCGTCTCGGGGGGGGGGGGGCCCAAAGTCTTAGTACTTTAATACAAAAGGGGTAGTGCGATACATACTGCATCAACTGTAAAATCTTCAAAGAAGATTTGCATTCCATGTGCGCTCTGTCTCTTTGCCGGAGTCGTCCCTCTTGCGCGCTCGGGGCTTCTGAGCGTCGATCAGGTAGTAGGTGTTGTTCCCTAGCACCTTGCTGATGATAAAGGGGCCTTCCCAAGGTGCCGACAGCTTGTGCTGGCCGGCTGTTCGCTGGATCAGCCGGAGCACAAGGTCGCCTTCTTGGAAAGATCTTGGCCTGACCTTCCTATTGTAGTATCGACGCAGACTCTGCTGGTAGATGCTGGATCGGCTGAGTGCCAACAGCCGGCCCTCTTCCAGCAGATCGACGCCGTCTTGACGTGCTTCTTCTGCTTCTTCCTCGGTGTACATGGTGACTCGCGGGGAGTCAAACTCTATGTCCGTTGGGATGACGGCTTCGGCACCGTAGACGAGGAAGAAGGGTGTGAAGCCGGTTGACTTGTTTGGAGTCGTGCGCAGACTCCAGAGGACGGCTGGTAGCTCCTCAAGCCAACAACCGGCAGATCACTCCAGCGGTACGACGAGTCGAGGCTTGATGCCGGATAAGATGAGGCTGTTCGCTCGCTCCACCTGGCCGCTTGGCTGTGGATGGGCAACGAACGCTAAGTCCAGTCGGATGCCTTGTGTCGCGCAGAAACGGGCCAAGGCTCCTTTGGCAAAATTCGTGCCATTGTCGGTGATGATGCTGTATGGGATGCCGTACCGAGTTGTGATGTTAGCGATGAAGGTCATTGCAGTCGGATCATTCAACTTCTTGATGGGTTTCACCTCCACCCACTTGGTGAATTTGTCCACTGCGACAAGTAGGTGAGTCAAGCCACCTCGTGCCGTCTTGAATGGTCCCACCATGTCCAGGCCCCAGACTGCAAAGGGCCAGGCGATGGGGATAGTCTTGAGTGCGGAAGCTGGCTGAAGTGGCTTGGAACGGAAAATCTGGCACCCCTTGCACTTTTGGACTAACTCTTTGGCCTCTTCCAGGGCGGTTGGCCAGAAGAAACCGTGCCGGAAGGCTTTGGCGACGAGTGCCCTGGAGGCCGCGTGGTGACCGCACTCGCCTTCATGGATGTCTTTGAGGATTGCTTGGCCTTGTTCTGCCTCAACGCAGCGTTGGAAGATGCCGGTAACGCTGCGCCTGACCAGCTCTTTGTTGACTATGGTGTAGGCTGCTGCTCGGCGTTGCACTTGTCGAGCCAAGATTTCATCGGTTGGCAGCTCTCTATTTACTAAGAACCTGAGGATGGGCTGGGCCCATGAAGGTGCTGCTATTTCTTCAACTGCCACTAGTGCGACTTGGACGAGGGCGGCTGGGCTGGGAGGCGGCGGGTTGGAGTCCACAACCACTTGCTGATTTGATAAAGTCCCGGGGCCGACTGGAGCAGTCCCCGGGCCGAGCTCTGGAGTCTTCGATCTTGCCACTACAGTCCCCGGGCCGGGTTCTGAAGTCCCCGGGCCGGCTTCGACTATGTGTTTCTTGGAGTCGGATCCGTCTTCCTCAGGCGGAGCCGGCACAAAGATTGAATCTGATTCTGGTGACGGCTTGATAGAAGGCTTGAGGAGGCGCCGGAGGGCGACACCGGATGGTATTGCCTGGCGGGTGGAGCCGATTCGTGCCAAGGCGTCTGCTTGGTCGTTGTCGTTCCTTGGCACGTGGAGGAACTTGCACCCCTCGAAGTATCCGCTGAGTTGCTGGATGAGGAAACGATAGCTCGCCATATTTGCGTTCTTGGCGTCCCAATCGCCAGATGATTGCTGGACCACCAAGTCAGAGTCGCCATAACACAGGATCCGGCGAATGCCGAGTTCTTTGGCAAGCTGGAGCCCGTGGATGAGCGCCTCGTACACGGCCACGTTGTTGGAGGCGGCGAAGTGGATCTGTAGCGCATATCTGAGCTTGTCGCCCTTGGGGGAAGTGAGGACGACGCCGGCTCCCAAGCCGGTGCGCATCTTGGAGCCGTCGAAGCGCATCCGCCAATGGGTGGAGTCGGGCGCTGGCGGCAGATACTGGGTCTCGGCCCAGTCGACGAGGAATTCAGCTAGTGCTTGTGAATTGATGGCGGTGCGGGGCTCGTAGTAGATGGTGTAGGGGGCCAGGTCGATGGCCCATTTGGCCACTCGGCCAGAAGCATCTCGGCTCCCGATGATCTCGGCCAGTGGAGCTGTGCAGACCATAGTGATTGGATGCTCTTGGAAGTAAGGCTTCAATTTCTTGGCGGCAAAATGCACGCCGTAGAACATCTTCTGGTAATGGGGGTAGTTCTGCTTGGAGGCCGACAGCACCTCGCTCAAGTAATATACCGGTCTCTGAACAGGTAGCGCCTTGCCTTCCTCCTTGCGCTCGACTACAATGACTGTGCTGACTACTCGGCTGGTGGCGGCAATGTATAGGAGCATGGGCTCTTTGGGAGTCGGAGCCGCCAGCATAGGGGGAGTACTCAACATCTTCTTTAGCTGGAGAAAAGCCTCGTCCGCCTTGGGAGTCCACTCAAAGAAGGTCGTCTTCTTCATGAGCTGATACAAGGGGAGAGCCTTCTCACCCAGCCGACTGATGAATCGGCTGATGGATGCCAAACAGCCGGTGAACTTCTGCACATCTAACAGTCGTCTGGGTGCTTCCATCCTCTTGATGGCCTTGATCTTCACAGGATTGCACTCTATGCCGCGTTCGGAGACCAGGAAGCCGAGGAGCTGGCCGGCTGCTACTCCAAAAATGCACTTCTCTAGGTTGAGCTTGATCTGGAATCGGCGCAGATTCTCAAATGTTTCCTTGAGGTCCTCCAGCAAGGTGCCACGCTTCTCCGTCTTCACCACTACATCATCCACATAGACGTGGGCATTTCTGCCGAGTTGCTTCAGGAGGCACTTCTGCATGCAACGCTGAAAGGTGGCGCCGGTGTTTCTTAAGCCGAACGTCATGGTTAGGTAGCAGAAGGCTCCAAACGGCATGATGAAGGCGGTCTTCAGTCTGTCAGCCGGGTTCAGCTTGATCTGGTGATATCCTGAATATGCGTCCAGGAAACTCAACAGCTCGCATCCGGCTGTGGAGTCTATCACCTGATCGATTCTTGGCAGAGCAAATGGGTCCTTGGGGCAAGCTTTGTTGAGGCTCGTGTAATCAATGCACATTTGCCACTGCTTGTTCTTCTTCAGCACCAGTACTGGGTTTGCCAGCCACTCTGGAAAAAACACTTCCATGATGAAGCCGGCTGCCAGGAGCCGGGCTATTTCTTCTCCAACAACTCTTCTTTTTTCTTCTGACAGGCGGCGCAAGGGCTGTCTGACGGGCTTCATATCAGATCGGACGTGTAATTTGTGCTCGGCGAATTCCGTCGGGACAACAGGCATGTCCTTGGGGGACCATGTGAAGATGTCGCGATTCTCACAGAGGAAATCGACGAGCTCGCCTTCCTATTTGCTGTCAAGGCCTGTGCCCATGACAGCGTATCTCTCCGGGTGCTCCGGGTCCAACGGTATCTTCTTTGTTTCTTTGGCCGGCTTGAATGATCCTTCTGCTTCCGACTCCTTGGGGTCGGGCGATAACTCGGGCTGCTTGCCAGCCATCGCCACGACCCGATCGAGAAGCCGTTTCTCAGCCGCGATCACCAAGGACTCGGCCAGCCGACTGCTTTCGGCCGCGCAAGCAGACGACTTCCTGTAGTCACGGGACACGGTTAGAATTCCCTTGGAACTCGGCATCTTCATCTTGAGGTAGGCGTAGTGGGGGACCGCCATGAACTTGGCCAAGGCGGGTCGGCCAAGCAATGCATGATATGGGCTCTCAAGGTCCACCACCTCAAACCAAATTGGCTCTCAGCGGAAATGATCCTTGTCTCCGAAGAGTTCATCTATCAGGATCTTGCCGATTGGTGAGCAGGAAAGGCCAGGGACGATTCCGTGGAACACAGTCCGGCTGCTCTGAAGCTGTCTTCGCTTGATTCCTAATTTCTCCGTTGTATCCTTGTATAGGATGTTGATACTGCTGCCTCCGTCTATTAGTACTCGCGAGAAGCGAGCGGCCCGCCTATCTATGGCGAGTGTGGCGCCTAAGACCAAGGCGTAGGAGCCTGGACTCGGCATCACCTCTGGGTGATCAGCTCTGCTCCAACTGATAGGCTTTTTGGACCAATGCATGAACTCTGGAGTACTTGTCGCAACCGCGTTCACTTCTTGCTGCTGTTGGCGCCTGCTGCGTCGGTCATCCGCTACACTGATGAACACCACATAGGCTCCATGCTCATCCGGGAACTCGTCTTGTATCACGCCGACTGGCCTGATGGCCGGCTGCTGGGGCGGCTGTGGAGGAGGCGGCCCAGCAGGAGGGGGAGGGAGCAGGCCGTCCCCTTTGGCAATTCTGGTCAGCCAGTGGCATTTCCTGGTGGTGCGGTTTGACGGCTTCGCGCCGCTGTGGAACTTGCAGGGACCGTCTAGAGTCTGCTCGTAGGAGAAAGCCGGCAGCCAGTTGGACTTGCCGCCCTTCTGTCGCTTCGCCAGAGGCGGTCCCTCCAACTGCTGGTCTTCTGCTGTTGCCACTTGCCGACTGTTGGAGGTCGGCTGCGGGGCTTTGCGCTTCTGGTCATTCTGCTGTTGCCGCCGACTGGTGTCTCCAGCCGGGGTTCTTGGAGCTTGAGGGGTGACTTTGCCAGTTGTGCTGACCCGAATCTCCGCCTTCATGGAGGAGTCGGCCGTGGCGTACTTGTCCGCTGTGATCAGCAGCTCATCGAGGGTCTCCGGCTCGTCGCGGAGGAGCTTGTGCTTGAGGAGGGTGCCTTCTCTGCACCCGGCAGTAAAGTACTCGATGGCCTGCACCTCGTGCATGCCCTCGCAGGAGTTCCGGAGTTCACCCCAGCGCGTGAGGTAGTCGCGAGTAGACTCGTCAGGGCCTTGCACGCACAAGGAGAGTTGGCGCGGCTTGGGAGGTCGCTTGTACGTGCTGGTGAAGTTGCGGGCGAAAGCCTCGGTGAAGTCGACCCAGCTGTTGATGCTGCGAGGCTTCAGACTGTTCAACCACGTCCGGGCCGAGCCCTGGAGCATGAGAGGGACGTATCTTACGGCAACACGCTTGTTGTCGTTCGCTATGTTGACGGCGGTGGAGTAGTCGATCAGCCAATCTTCCGGCTTCACGGTGCCGGTATATTTGGGCGTGTCTCGGGGGAGCGTGAACCCTTTGGGGAAGGGCTCATCTCGGATGCGGGGTCCAAAGCAGGGGGGACCCAACTCGTCTTCTTCTTCTAGCGCCAGGGATCGGTGGAGTCGGTCGATCCGGTGGCGGGCGTCGTTCTCTCCGACTCCCTCTCGGCGGCCAAGGCGGTCGCTGAGAGTTGGATGTTCCACGGGCGGCGGGAGACTCGCCTTTCTCTGCGAGGAGGGGGAGGCAGGTAGTCGTCCTGCCGTTCCACCGCTTTGGGGCGGCCGTCTTGGTCGCGCTCGATGGTGATGTGAGTCCGACTGTGGCTGACAGCCGGCTCCTTGTCCTTCTTCCCACGGGCCCCGCCAGTCGGCGTCGATGACGTTGCTCCTTGGTCTCGGCGGGGTGGTGGGTCGTCGTTTTGGCATTGCGGCGCCTCAGTGTGGCAGCCGGCATCATTCTGCACGGCAGCCGCGTCGAGGAGCTGCTGAACTTGCTCCGTCATTACGCGGCGCTCTTCGCCTTCGAAGTGTCGAGCTCGTCTGCCGCCGCCTGGGCGGCACGGATATTCTCTGCGGGCGTGGCATACACAGGGCGATCGGCCCCGAAGAGGTTGGCGATTGCCGCGCCGCGCTGTCGGACCGCGCCTAGGTGCCTAGGCCCGGTCGGAGCGATCCATCTCACGTTGGTAAGCTTCTGACAAGCACCTCATGCTTGCCAGCTTCTTCGCGCCCTCGACGAGCTGAAGGCGGAGCGCCTCCAGCGTCTCGGCGTCGGCGTCTTCCGGAATCGGTGTTGCAAGGCCTCCCAGGGCCGCGTCAAGCGGGTCGTACGCTCCTTCGCCGGAGCACTTGCCGTGGTCGAGGACGAGGACCTCAGTGACGATGCTTCTGTCGCTCCCCGCGTAAGAGAGCGGCTCGTCGTAGACCACCACGTTGGTGGGGAACGCGTCGAGCGACGCGGTGTCGGAGTCGACCAGCATCGGGTCGGTGGATCCTATGAACTCCAGGTCCGTGGCAGGCTCGCCAGCGACGTGGAGTTGGTCGAGGAGGCCCGCAAGGAGTCTCTTGGGCACACTCGTGCCGGCGTCGGACGCAGGCTCATCGGAGAGGCAAACCTCGCCGATAAGATCGGCGAGGCAGCTGGCCGCACATGCGATCTCAGCGCCGTGCAGCGCGTCGGCACAGACGCCATCCGGCGTGCCGGGCTGGCTGTGCTCACCGGGGAGGAACAGGGTTCCCGTCCAGAGCAGATCTCCGGACGACGGTGCACCTCGCCCCATGGTGGGTGCCAAATGTCGGGGGTTGGGTACGACATATGCCAAAGGATGGCTTATCATGGTGGGAGCGAGTAGAACGTCGCTGGTGCCTGGAAGCGGGATGAGGCGAAGATATGCACGCCGGCGGAACTTACCCAGCTTTAGGGCTCTCCTAGGAGATAACACCCCTACTGCTGCTCTGCGGGGTCTCCGCATGATCACTAAGGCAAAGTGGCTACAATGGTGCTCCTGGAGCTGTTTCTGGAGGCAGGAGAGGGCAAGGCTAGCTCTCTCCTCCCTGTGCTATCTGGTCTATCTCTATCTAGGTCCGAACCCTTTGCATGGGTGCCTCGGGGGGTTTATATAGGCCTACCCCCCGGGGGTACAATAGTAATCCAGCTGGGCACGGGTCCCAGTCGTCTATCTCTCAGGCCGCCGTCTTCCTCGCCGGCTTCTGGGGCCCGCCGACTGGCGGGTCCCGCGGACAGGCTTGATACTATAGCGGCACTCCTGATGATGCAGGCTCGGTCATTGGGTCGTGACAATAGTGCCGCCATCTATCGGGCGATCACTGTCGCCATTCCCCATCCTATCTAGTTAATGGCTCGTGGGGCCCTGGGGAGGAGTCGGCCGACTCCAAGGAGGCCGACTCCCACAGATCTGTCTTCGGGGCGCCCAGGTCGCCTTCGGCCCACCCACTGACAGGCGGCCCCGCCGTCTCCGGGCCGTACAGGCCGGCCTCGTGGGCACAGTGCGTGGCGCACTGTGGCTGAGGTCAGGGCAGGCATGTCAACAGTGCTGCGCCTCGCCGGAGATCTTCCAGCGATACGGCTCACTGTAGCCATGCGGGCCCTTCGTAAGCAGGGGGGAACGGCCACGCTGTGACCGTACCCCACATCGTACTTCAGGATGAGGGAGGAGTCATGGGCCGACTCTCCATAGTCGGCCTCTCTGGAGGTCGCCAGCTCGGAGTTGGCTTGTCTCGGAGTCGCCGTCTGGGACTCGGCTTGTCTTGGAGTCGCTCCTGGGACTCGGCTTGAGGGGCACGGCCTGCCCCGATGTCTTGAAAGGTCCTGGGACTCGGGTTAGCCTACCCGTGGCCCAATACTCCGACAATCATCATCCGCAGCAGCAGCGTCAACATCTTCGCCATGTGTATCAGTCTGAATCGTAATTCCCCATGGTGGCATCTTCTTCTTCGTCCTCAACGTCCTCGAACTTTGGCTTCTTCTTGATGAACTCTTGTAAGTCCATAGCACGACAGGCAATCTTTTCGCCGGCGTCATTGATGTGATGGTTCTCAAAGATATTAGGAACATCTGTGTTATCTTGTACATCAGGAGCAGTGTAAGCATCATCTTGTTGTGCAACTTCATTAAACGAATTCCTCTGCTCAAACCTCTGCAATACTCTCCAGTCATCGCTACGTGAAAATGTGTCTTCCAAGAAAAATATCTGTGTTGCTTGATTTGCCAAAATAAAAGGCTCGTTGGTCTGGTACGCCGCCTTGACATTGATGGATTTGAAATAATCATCAGCTCTGGGTTTTGCGATCCTGGAAAACAGGTTATACCAACGACAACACAACAGAACCACACACCGATGATCCTCGAAACTGGAAATATACTGCAACTGAACAATGTCTGTTATGTTAGCATACATTTTAGTTATCTCTTTGTCATACGTATCCATGCTCATGATGGCACTGTTTTGTGTCTTCCTGCCTTCGTCTCGTGCAAGGGTGTTGTAGCGCACATCTCCAACAACACAAGATTCATAATGTCTTACCCGAGTATCAGGACCCATTGCTAGTGAGTAAAGGGCATCATCAACTGCCTGCCCATCCTCCTGCATCTTCTTAACCTATGGTTAGAAAATAGACAAGCTGATCATCTTATGTACTCAATATATTAAAAAAACTGATAGTGCACTTCAAAAGCTTACATGGTTCTTGAACCATTTCGCAAATCCTGCCATAACCAGTTTGTCAATGTTTCTTGGATTTTGTGGCAGTAACTCCTCTTTCTAGATGCTGCACAATATAGTGATCGCGTCAAACATCTAAATATATAAGAATGTGCTGCAAGTTTAGTAGATTACGATGTATAAGCTGCAGTACTGCACTTACTTGATATAAGGTAGTATCTCAGGACAGTTATTCAACACATACCAAACCATTTTGTCCAAATCTTTAGGTTTATCCTCTTGTCGACTCTTCCCTGTAACTCGAACAGAATAATCGAAAACATTGAGCCCGGGATTGTCTTCACCCACCTCTTTGCTAAGCTGATCAGCTGTTTCAATGTATTTTGAGCAGAATGTCAACACTTCTGTAGCAATTTAGGCCTCTGGAATGGAACCCTCGGGTCTAGCTCTACTCCTAACATAGCCCTTGAAAGTGCCTAGCCTCCTTTCAATAGGGTACATCCAGCCATACTGTACTGGACCTCTAAGTAGTGCCTCATCAGGTAGATGAACAGCCAAATGCACCATCACATCAAAGAAGGCTGGAGGATATATCTTCTCAAGGTCGCATAGGATAGTTGGTATCTTGTCTCTAAGACGCTCCAAAGCATCTATCCTGATATTTCTACTACAGAGTTCCCTGAAGAATTGTCCCAACTCTGCAACTACTCTGTATAAGTCAGGGCAGCCCAATCCTTTAAGGATAACAGGTAAAACCCTTTGAAGTAGGATGTGGCAGTCATGAGTTTTCAACCCTTGTACCTTGTTTCCATCTGCACTGACTCTCCTTTCAGGGTTGGAAGCAAATCCATGTGGGAGTCTCACACGTGACAGGACCTCGCAGAATTCTTTTCTTTTTACCTTGTCCAAGACGTACATAGCTGGTGCCATATCCCGTGGTTTACCTTCATCTTGCACCTGCAAATCCTTTCTGATACCCAGGTGTGTCAAATCAATCCTAGATTTTAAGGTATCTTTCGTCTTGCCTTCAGTGTTAAGAAGTGTGCCGATAATGCTGTCACATATATTTTTCTCGATGTGCATCACATCAAGATTATGTCGCAGATCCAAATATTTCCAATACTCCAAGTCCCACAAAGTGGACCTGCGGGTAAACAATAATCTCTCTTCTACCGTGCCATGCTTCCTTTTCTCGCTACCATTACCAGGATGGTTTCCTAGTGTAATATGCCTGACCTTCTCTAATTCCACTTGCAACTCATTGGCGGTGAGCCTCTTTGGCACATCACAGTTTTCATGCTTTGCATTGAACACATGTCTTCGGTATTTTCTAGGATGCGGCTTGTCCTTGGCAAGGAAACACGGTGTCCAATGTAACAGATCTTGCTAAGTATTGTGTATGATAGCAGATTCCTGTCACAGCAAACACATGCATTGTAACCATGTGTCGTTCGCCCTGACATAGTGCCCAAAGCCGAATAATCATGGATGCACCAAATTACAACATCACGCAGAAAGAAATCAGCTGGTGGGCTGCTATATAGGTCTCGAGTGAGAACACCCTTCCATAGCTGTTGAAGTTCCTCCACAAGAGGCTCCATGAACAAATCAAAATCCTTTCCAGGACTTTTTGGATCTGGGATGAGCAAGGCCATCATGTAGTTTGATTCTTTGGTGCAGACATTTGGAGGCATGTTGTAAGGGATAACAAGCATTGGCCACATGCTATATGTGGCGCTCTGGTGGCCAAATGGGTTAAATCCATCTGAAGCTAAGCAAAGTCTAATGTTTCTCGGGTCAGCAGCAAACTCTTTGTGTTTATCATTGAAGCTTCTCCACTCACTACCATGAGATGGATGGCTCATTACATTCTGATCTCTGTACTCCTGGTTCCTAGAATGCCACAGTACATCCTCTCTTGTTTCAGCATCATGAAACAACCTCTGCAATCTTGGTGTAATAGGAAAATGTCTCGGAACATTATGATGAACCCTCTTCACAGCATTGCCATCTTTCCATCTTGATGATTTGCATTTCGGGCATTCACTTAAGTTGGCATAATCCTTCCGGAACAGAACACAATTATTCTTACAAACATGGATCATATCATATCCAATTCCAACTGCATGAAGGAAATTCTTCATTTTACTATAGGTGTGTGGCAGCTCAGACGCATCTGGGAAAGATTTGCGGAAAGCAGCCAACATCGCATCGAATGATTTGTTGGTCATCCGCTCAGATGTCTTCACCTGAAGAAAGGTGACCATAGCTGAGTATACTGACAGCTTATTTCCTGGGGTGACAGCAACATTGCATTGTTCCAACATGCGGGCCCACCGTTTTTCTTCTACAGGTGAAAGTTCACGGAATGCACGAGCATTTCGTAGCATTGTTTCAATGTTGGTCAAACTCACTGGCTCCGCCACCACCACCACCTCCTCCTCTTCCACCTGAGCATCAGGAAGATCAAGATGGTGATCTGCTGCTTCCATGTAGTCAATAACATTGATGTTCACAGCTTCACCATGATGAGCCCACCTAGTATATGTGACCGACATCCCATACAAGTGTAGATGATTTTGCACAGTTGACTGGGGTCTTGTAACTGAATTCATACAACTGCTACACGGGCAAAGAACATCTGATTTCGGACCACCGTACTCAGCTCTGATAAAGTTCATGAAGTTTTCAACCCCCTCGACATATGCAGCAGAGAATCTTCGAGCAGAAGTTATCCAAGTCCTGTCCATCTGTTAGACATACAAATTAGTTCTTCTACTAGATATTACAGGAAAAACATATATGCTTTTTTATTAAGTCCAGAAAAAAAATACCTAGGTCGATGTCTAAAGCTATGGCAAGATATTTGGACGAGCAGATCTAAGTAACGAAATATATGTAAAGCTAATTCAGCAAACATATTTGAGTGCTAAATTATGGCAAGCTGTTTCAGCAGTCAATGAGGTCGAGCACACAGCCATCGAACTATCGAAGGCCATCGCAGTAACAAAGATCGAGTATAAAACGGTGTAGAGCTATTTCACCTAACAGATTGGCTACTAGACCATGGCAATCTACGTCACAATAAATATATGGCAGGATATTTTAGCAACTAATCGGCCTTGGCATGCCATCTCAGCAAACTACTTCGGCAAGGAAGCTTGAGTGCAGAACAGGGCAAGGAAGCTTCTTAAGCAGAGCATATTGACAGTCGGCAAACAGTGAGATTAACAACGTCTATCAGCTAACATTCAGCGCTACACCAACATGAACGGGGCCTCAGTCTAGAATGCGCGTACCGTGGGAGAAGCTGACCGCCGTGCATCTCCACACAAACATCGCCAGCGGTGGCGGCGCTGACCGCCGTGCGCCTCCACAAGAACGTAGCCAGAGGTGGCGGCATGGCTAGAGGACGGCAGTCTACGAGAGCATACTGTGGGAGCGAGAGGATCGCCGTGCGTCCCCTCGACAAACCGCGTCGCCGATGTATCGACGCGGCGGGGAGGGCGGCTTTGGCGGAGCGAATTGAGTGGAGGG